>NC_088854.1:28222241-28447241 GCF_963853765.1 Magallana gigas
TGACAGTCTTACTCCCGCAGTTTTCTGAATCACGGCCTGAAAAAAATGGGGTGAACTATAATCTAATTATTGCAAAAAATGCGAATTTATTTATAACAAGACTTAACAGAATAAACTGAAATAAGTTGTTACTTTGCATCTATATTCATAGATGTTTAATTCAATAGCAACGACAGAATAATTGGTCGATAATTGAGCATTGATTATCTCGCAGAAGGCTGATCGATCGATAAATGGCCGGACTACGGGAGATAACTCTCACTAATTATAAGCATTCGGGTTTTTTTTTCTCATCGCAGCGGTTCACAGAATAGACAGGATCCGGATTGCACAACATTTTTTAAACAAAAATGTTAGGAAAATGTCAAGGGGCTGAATAATGTCGCCGGATTGGACAGCATGCCGGAATACACAACATTCGGATTCAACTAGTTTCAACATGTACATTATTTTTCATTGAAATATGGCTTAATTGACCGGAAAACTACTGCAACGTATATTAAATTGCACACATACTTAGCATAACAATTGTTTCAATGAAAATCGGACCAAGCAGCCTTATCATTAAGATTAACATGTGTAAGACACTTTATTTGTCATATGCATGATCCTGTGCATGAATTATTTTCAATACCTGTTTAATCTCCAAAATGATCTCCAATTCCATTCACAACTGTTGTCATTCAAAATCACGTTAAACAAAATTTCAAATTTTAAGTCGATTTCTACTGCTATACATCTAAGGAATCTATTGATTTTATCATGTAATACGTTATTAGGTTTTTAGGGGTCTATCGTCCAAAATGTGATCACCCATATATCATTTGAAATTTTAATCGATATCAAGAAAAAAAGGGCTTGCCTCTCAATTTAGGGGACCGGAGGGCTCTAAAGTCTTTACTGAGAGATATTTTGTATCCAAGCAATGAAATGATTTTACCATGCAATACATAATTAGAGGTTTTCAGAGGTCAACTGTCCGAAAAAATTAATTACCCATATATCAGAAAAGAAAAATCTTTGGAAATGCAGTATAGAAGCAAAGATGCTCAAAATGAGCCACAAAACAATATCCAACATTTAAAATGTCCTTAAACAGCTCTTATAAGGAGATAAGGGATCGGCCCCAAAAACTTTCCTTCACATATATCTCGGGAACGGTAATGAATTTCTATACACTTGTTGAACAAAATGTGTTTAAAACTAAACGACCTGTCATTTAATATGAAGAAAAAGGGACTGTCTCCCCAAATTAGGGACCATAACGGGCCTAAAGTCTCTTATCTATATAGTCATTTACTGAGTGATGTTTTGTAATAGGTTATAAAAGCAAAAGTAGGTATAATACGTTTATATATCATAACAATATCATAATTTTCTCATGCGCTACATGTACCTAACTAGGGATTTAAGGGGCCAGAGGTAAAAAAGTATAATCTTTTCTATCTCAATTGGAAGTAATGCAAGTATTTGAAAAAGCAACTTAAGAGAACTCATAAAAAGCATTACAGGAAAGCATTAGTACTCAACTCCTATTTCCAGATCCTGTTTTGTTTTCAAATATTAAAGTCGATGACGTCATATCACCTTCTAAAAATCGGACGGAAGATCTCCTCGTTGCTCGCAACGAGATCGTGTCTTGTTTATATTTATTTTTTGTGATTTCAAGTAAATTTTCCCTAGCTTATAGGAAAGAAATACATACTAATTAAGTATCTACAAATGATTTTTCTTATTCAGCTTTGCAGCATTTCTCTTCGAAACTTTTAATTACATGTACTTTACATTCCAGTAACCCTTTATGCAATAAAGTTTGGGTTGTTATAATTATTGTACACGATTTTCTTATCTACGTGACATATTTCGTAAAATTAACACATTCACTTGAGTTCTTACATGTACATTTGTAAGTGTATATAAAAAATATAAAGTAAATATTTAAAAATGTTTAACATCCTATTAACTTTTTTGCAAACTTTCCCAAAAAGGAGTCGTTATTAAAACTATAAAGTTATTCATATGTTAAAATAGAGGTTGTATTAGATGTAAGTGCAAACAATACCGTTATAATTGTAAATGAGGTTTATATGGTTTTTAAAAGGGAAATTATTAAAGGAATATGTTTTTAAAAGTATATACTGGGTATGTTTTTTCGTGAGAATAAGTTAATTTACTAATAGGCAAAAATAACTATGTTGCAAAGCACACTTGGAATACTTTTAATTACCTGTTGAAGGGTCCGTATGAGGAGCTGCTGTTGATACGACAGTTGATGATTCTGCTGATGAAGCAGTGATTGTCGATGAGACAGTTTGCACTGTTGCTGGTACGGATGTTGGCGTTGATTTTACGATTGTTTCTGTTGTTGTTCCTACATGTGCTGATGCTGCAGTTGTTTCGGTTGTTTGAAAAGCAGTTGTTGATGCAGCAGTTGTTTGTGCAGCAGTTGTTGATGCAGCAGTTGTTTCGGTTGATTGAGCAGCAGCTGTTGATGTTGTAGTTGTTTCTGATGAAGTGGTTTCGACTGTCTGGACAGCAGTTGTCGATTGGGTTGTTGGTGACTGCGTAGCTCCGAGGTCCACTGTTAACATTTATAACGTTATTAAAGACTTTCATTAAATTAAGCAAAGAGCAACATAAATGTAGTGCAAATAACCCTGACCTCTATAGCCCAGTAATCGCATCATCAAAATAATCTATACTACTATATTGAAAAAATAGACTCGAATTTTTTGGCTTTAATACCGAGAAATCTGGAACGTACTGTCTTATGTTTTATACATTTTAAACATCATCGGTACTTGAAGATTACCAATTTGTTTTTATTTTTTCTCAATCAAGCTTCGCTAATTAATAATCAACGAAAATTTCTTTAAAAATCCCGGAAATCATCTGGATTTTTTTTTAGATTTTACAATCTTGCGCATGCGCATTATATTCAAGCTAAGTCACGGAAGGCACTTTAGTTTATGTTTCCACAATATCACATTTGCATGGATAAACTCAGAAATGAAATTACAAATACATGTAAATTTTCATTGAAAATTTGTCATTTATTTTGTTCATCAAAGGAAGTGCGGGAGATAACTCTTACTCAGTGCATTTAAAATAAAAAATCCCGAGAGTTTCGAATGGCAATATGGTGTGTAAATTCGAAGCGAGTAAAAAACGTTTGTAAAAATGTAGTTCAAAAATGTTGAATTCTTAATTAATATGAATTAAATTTTAGCTGAAAGATATTTACAGCTTCTAAATGGTTTGTCATGAATACAGTAAAACACGCTTAAAACGAAGTCCCAGGGATGGGAAATTTTACTTCGTTATAAGCGTAATTCGTTATATCTGTCAAGTTTACAACAAGAAATAAAGTCACGGGGAATGATAATCACTTCGCTGTAAGCGTCAATTCATTATAAGCGTGTTCGCTATAACCGTGTTTTACTGTAATTTAACTGTTATTTTCAATGCAACTTCATTAATTTTCTCCAAAATCATTTCGGAGCGATTCTGCAATTTTTTGCTACATTACGGGTATATGGGAGACATTTTAACTGTGGCGATCGATGGCCTGTCCCGAGACATTCTAACTAATCAGAGTGTAGTGAAATTAATAGCATTATTGTACTACAGGCTTAAAGCTTGGTTATGTAAATGTCAACAATACGGTGTATTGATGAATCTAATTCGTAAATGTCCAATATCACATGCAAGGTAAACCCGTGCACGCACGGGTCAAAGTCTGGTAATTTTTTTTAACTACAAATCTTATGTGCTGTTTTGGTTTATCAAGAAGCAACCATGTTGAAGGACTAAATATTTTTCAGCGAAATGCAAGGTCGAAGTAACAAAAGAAGATACATGTAGATATGTATCTTGTATATGTCATCGGACCTATTCGAATACTTTTTGTCGCTTCCATATCATGGTTTAAACTTCTTATAGTTCTGTGCGTCGATAGTTTTAGTGAAAAAAACATTTAAATCCGATTCTGGTTTTTCAAATGATAAAAATCGGATTAGTTTGATTTTAAATTTGAGTTAAATTGTATACCGTATTAACCCTTTAACCCCCAGAACTTTTCACAATATACCAAAATCAAGTTATATAATAACAAATTGAATTTAACTTAATACTGGTTATTTTTTTACTCAAACAACCTTATATGGAATGAAACACATTTTTTTGCAGATTTTAAATTTGATTAAAAAAAGTCAAATATGCGGTTGCCATGGCAACGTTTTGGGCTTAAATCATAAAATAATATTTTTTCATAAATTTTTCATTGAATAGTGGAATATTTTGATACCATATTGAACGATAAAGTAATATACAGAATATTCTACATAAAAATACATTGTAAAGTATAATTGAACAGCTGGAGTTCTTATCAAAACAATTTGAAACAACTTTTTTGATGTTGCTTTGCGCAACATTTGGCATTTTCTGATCAAAAAAAAGTAACAACAAACAATTGTAATAAAGTTTCAAAGTGTGTCTTTAGTGACCCAAAAAAGGCAATAACAGTCTACAATGTGGTTTATAATGTTACCGACGATATATTTTTTTTTCTAATAATACATCCTTGAAAACGCAGAAACAATAGTTACCATAGCAACAAGACCACAAGCTTTTCAATAAAATTATTTCATTATGAATACAACAAAATTCATATGGAAAGAAACCAAGAAGCTTTATCAATTTTTCAAGAAAATCAATGAATAAAGAATTCAGCTTTAGTATACAATAGAAATATTAAATACATGTACATAAATTAAAAATGGTTGTCATGGCAACAGTTACCAACACACAGTGATGAATAGTTTATTTCTTTTCAATAACATATTTAGATTATTTTTTAGATTTAGGTTTTAAAAATACATGGTACACGACAAAATCACCTTCGAAAATATGCAAACTTTTGAGTGGATTAGATAAGTGCTTGGAGCCACCAAATAAAGTAGACACATATTATTTGAACAAAACATGCAATTATAAACAGACATTACATGATATATAAACCTATTCCATAAGCAAGTGATGATAAGTGTGATAGGCCTGAAAACAAGCTCCTCTACACAGATGTACATTACAAATGCTACAACCAAAAAATGTGTCACTTCTTCTGCCATTCTTCTTGCACTGATTGCATCTTCCTCGCGGTCTTGTCAACTTTGTGCTGATGTGCCGGTTGATGTTAGCAACACTTATACCTGCAACTCCCCTTCCACATGAAGGTGCCCGCTTTCTGCTAGAGAAATCACCAATAAGTTTCTCTGCGATAGACAAGTTGCAGTCAACCATAGAGAAATGTTTTGTTGGTTTTCTTGTTCCTGGGGTTTCAAACCAAAGAAGGAATGTGTTGATCAGAGAAATTTCAAAAATATAGTTGACCAGATACTTCCAAAACTTTTTGGATGGACGGCCAACTGAACACTTGGATCTGTATTGCTGTGTTCTGTCTACACCATAGTAGTGCTGTTGGTAGTGCTCAACTGCAGGCGGGCGCTGAATGATGATAACACCACCACCCCGAACCCTTCTTTGAGCTAGGCCATCTCCGAGAGGGTCAGATGTTGTAGATGCAATGTGAACCTGAGATTAAATTTATATGAAAAATTAAATAACCCTGTCTTTTGAATCATTTGAAAACATGTTTACTCTCACAAATATCCATTGTTTTTTTCACGTAAAAGAGATAGGCACTGAACCTAGACTTTTACAAATACAACACCTATTTTACCACATAAAAACTACGTACAGGTTTAGCATCATTCCATACGGTGGCAACAAGGTTATTATGTTGCATCTGTTCAGCATCTCCTCTCTCAGGAAGGTGTGGGTTCTTCAGTTGTGAGGGAAACCCTTTCCTGTTTGCCATTATAGTCCCGCAACCATATACACCGTAGGATTCAAGAGTTTGGAGAAGAGGAATAGAAGTGAAATATCTGAAGGAAAAGAAAACCAACAATAAAATGAACTAAAGGTGGTATGGGACATCTGTCAATATTAATGTGGATTAAAATAAATTATAATTGACATACTTTCAACGGTTTAAAATTTTCAAATTTCACAATATTCAACCAAAAAATAGCTTTTAAAAATATTCTATCTGAGAGGTAAAAATTGTAAAATCCCCAGCCGGATTCGATCTCATGACTTTCATATTCGTAGCAATCCCTCTAACTCACTACACTAAGCTGTTAGGTGACAATATTGGGAAAGAAACTAGCTACTTATATAATTACACTTGGTTTCATTGTTTATTTCGATAAACAATACGTCACAACATGGAAGTGTCCCATACCACCTTAATTTCAAAATTTTAATAAAATAAGATTAAGAAAAAGTCATATGACTGATGGACTGATTCTGATTTTTTATAAAGTCGTTAAAAATATGACTGCATGCACGAGACACGTAATTGTATGTTCCTTTTATAAATTTAGTCATTTCAAAATGAGACATCAAACTTAATTTAATAATCAGAGACAATATTTTACCCATTCCCATTTCAGTCTCGAGCAACTATGACAGGATAGAATGTAAACATATGTAAATAATCCCTTAAAAATTGAGTAGTATGAATAGGGTCATGATTGTAATTCAAAACTTTTGCCATTGGTTTACATATTTGTCAATATAGCAGAGACATACTCGTAGAGATATAGTAGAAGTATACAAAAGTTTTCTATTTCACAAGAACATAAATGTGTCACATTTCCTGCAAATAAATGAAGTAGCATTCAAGCGTTTCATGCATCTCTAGAAAAAGAAGCCCCCCCCCCCTCCCCCAAAAATAAAAATTAGATAAAACACACAACTGATAAAACCTATTCTGTGTCACAGCAAATTTATGGTGCATAAACTCTGAAATTCTTATAACCTTTGTTCATAAAAAGTCATTTTAACTTGCATGTAAACAGACTGACATTCTGACAATAATTTACTTATCGAAGAACACATGATGACCTTTCCACTTCAGTGGCTTGCATAAATGTTTGACGACTCGTTCCCCTAGTGATGGGCCACACATTGAATCATGTTTACCAAGATACACTCTGTAATCATTGGTGTAGCCACTTTGTTCACATCTCATCCATATCTACATGAAAATAAAGTTTCCATGTCATAACATTTATGATATTTAACGTTTCAATATTTTTTCAATTTCACATAAAAAGTGTCAGTAAACTTACTGGGGTTTTTTAAAAATAAAACTTTTAAAATATTTTTTAAAAAATAATGATCACTTAGGGAATCCAAGGTTTTGAAAAAAAGATATGAAGATTAAAAAAGTTATAAATATTGAAATACCTTTAGACCGCGCTTTATTGGTTTTCCTGGCGTGTACTGCTGTGCATAATGGTGTCCCTTGTACCTGTAAGAATATGAGAATTGAATCATAATATAGGCAAATCTATGCATACTGGATAAAGTAATGTAGTAGGAAAGGAAGAATGAACATATGAATATAATGAAAATATATGGCTTGACTGGAAATCAAGGCCAGGACCCAAGCAGCTCTCACTAGCATTATGCTAACAAGTTGCGTTTAGAAAGCGGATAGAACAAGAGCAAGGATGAAATGCCATGACATGTACCTTATCATTCCTTCATCTATACTCTGACACTTCCCTGGTTTGTAAAACTTCTGGAAATTTCCTCTTGTCATGTCGATAAGTGGTCTGATTTAATGAAGTCTGAAATGTAATAAAACATGTATTCTAAAATGTATTTGGGGAGGGGGGTGGTGGAGGATTTCAACTGCAAGCCCACACCCCCTTTGAAAAATTCAAAGTTATATAGTTCACATAGTAAAGTACCGTAACTAAAAATAGATCTTGGAACCCACCCACCCCTTCCCTGGCAAACAGAACTTCTGCATCCGTGTATACATGTAAAATACTTGTTCACTGAGTTAGTAGTTTTGTATTCTAGTTTTGATATTTCGGTTTCAGTCAAAACTCTAAACCATGATTCAAAACTTGACATGCCAAGACTCTACTAATACTGAACCACTGATTGTGACTTAGGACATGTCATTTACATCTGGGTGTTCATGTTATTTTCTAAGTAAAATGGTATGTGAATAGAAGTAAGCTATGAAAATCAAAATCAAATACAATTTATATTACTTTCAAACAACTTGAAGATAAAATGATCCAGTTTACATTTCATCTGGGTTTTTTTTTTTACTTTTCTCCCTGTGCAATCCACGTTTCGGTTAGAATCACTCACATGAGGGACCAAGTTTTATTACCAAAGGAAATGAATCATATAAAAATTGTTTCCAGTATTTGTTCAATGTGAATATTTTAGCACATGCTTTTCTGTTTGCTAATTTTTTTTTTTTACAAATGCGTCTTTACAATCTTTACAAAAAAATAATAATAGCAAACAAAAATATATCAAGTTCCCTCACAAAAAGAAATTAGTTTTGTATAAACCAAAGCAAAACCATGTATGATACCTGTCATAATTCGGTGATCCAGCAGGTGCTTGAGCCTGGTTGTCATTTATGTGCAGATACTGCAGCAATTTTTCAAACCTTGTCCTTGTCATGCATTTCTTGAAACCTTCATTTCCTGGGAGAATGAAAACCAAAAATATTAATTCTTAGGGGGTATATTATTTAAATTACTCTTTCTGTGTGGCAGGTTGTTTTTGTGGTTTTTGTTATTCTATTTTTTTTTTCAATATAATTTGGTGTATTTTATATCGTACAAGCGGCTTAGCTTTAGTGAATTTCTTGCAATATATGCAATACAAATCATATATTTTACTTACCAACAAATGGGTTTTCCGACCAGTACATATCGATGCGAGGTAACTGATTTATTCCCATGATGATATTCAGTCCAAAGAAAGCTTTCATTTCTGGGCTAGTTGTGGGGTACCAAATCGAATCGCGGGAACCTTTGCGAGTCATTTCCTGTTCTGCATATCTGTTCGTCTCCTGAGCCGCGGTTTCAAAGAAATCTTCGTTTATCAGAAGGTAAAAATACTTCAACAAGTCATCGTCAGGCTGTAAAGTATGATCTGGGCCTACTTGTTCAGTAAATGGTGCTATGTCCACTGGGTGGAGATCGTAAGACCAGAAGTCATCATCAGTTGCTTCTGTTTGTTGGCTGTCAGGCTCCATTGATGACTCTGTCTGCTGTGTATCATCGTCACTGTCTGTGTCCGATGAAAATTCATGTTCACTAAATAGCTGGAGATCTGAACCCTCAGACAAGGTATCGCTATCGTCATCCGATGAACTGTTCTCCATGTCAAACTCAGAAATCCCGCGCTTGTTCAATGTTTACATTGTAGCGTAGTAACGGAAAAGGGAGATAAATTCAGCTTGTTGTGATCTCGGCAAAAGACTTCGTATTTTATAAAATGTTGACAAAATATATATGATTATAAGAAGCAGTTACTAGCTTGGTCCATTTCAGTTTTATATACAAATATAAATACGTAATGCAATCGATACTAGCCTTCATGGCGTGGATGAAAACTAAAAAATATATGTACAACAACGTAATTTACTATTGAACCCTGTTTATAATTTTGTTCTTCTAAAAAATCACATGAAACGTGTATAAACAATATCAAGGATATTATAAAAAGTGGTGTATTACTTGTTTACTTAATAATTACGGGGATTTTTTTTATTTAAATCGGTGCTTTCGAGCTGTAAAAGCCGCCCTTGTCCGACAATGCGCATTCAAAATGAAGAGCTAAAAATGATTTTAAATTTTAACTATGATTTATTTTTTAAGTTATTAATCATTTTTCTTTAATTACTCCTGTTTTCCCGAGGATTTTTATTTTCTTTTGATATCTAGTTCTTTAGCATACGATATAAAATAAGCGAGTAATTAAACTTTTAATACATGTATTACCAAAGTGCGTCCAAATGCGTCAATGGGGGTCAAAGGGTTAAATGGGAAGGAAACTAAAACATGTTATAAAATAAATCAATTAATTGTAAATTGTATTTATTTTCAATTAAAACCACGGAACAATGAATAAATCAAGAAAGGCGATCGCTTGATTTAAATTTTAAATCTATCATAATGACGTCACACCATCTTTTTCCGGTTGGTTTCGTGATATTTGCTCTAAACATGCTAAAAATATCAAGTTTTTAAAATTTTAAAACAAAAGCGATTTGAGACTGTTCTTTCACCTTC
This sequence comes from Magallana gigas, assembly GCF_963853765.1. Taxonomy (NCBI): domain Eukaryota; kingdom Metazoa; phylum Mollusca; class Bivalvia; order Ostreida; family Ostreidae; genus Magallana; species Magallana gigas. The sequence continues at coordinate 28,232,423 of NC_088854.1, forward strand.
GACCTTTTTCTATTTGAAACCATCGTCAAACGGAGCATGTTTGTTGAAATCTCAAAGCGGAGAATAGTGTCGGTCTGTAGGAGAAATCTCTGCCTAGTTGTGGAAATTGTCAACAGATGCCAAGTATCGTAGAAAATATGTGCCGTCGTTATTTCAACATCATGGTAATTCTGACTTTAGAGAACGTATTTTAAACATCCCGATTACATTTTATTACATGTATAACATACTTATTTAGTTATTAAGCGAAGAACTTGACTTGGAATTAAATTTTACTCGGTCATTTTCAACTTCAAATGATAGCAGATTAATTAAGAACTGACATTTATTTAATAAAAATGCACATATTTAGGCATACGTGTATATATATACACTTTAGATTGACGTGTGGACCTAAACATTATCAATTTGTTCAGTCGATTACTTTAGTAACAAAAAAGGCATAAAACATAATATTCAAAGCACTGTGTACCGGAATAATTGGTGTGACGTCAAAATAATTATGTGTTTTGGTTTTTAATACAACAGAGTTTTACATCTTATCAGCCTCCAATAATATATTTACAAAAATGTACCTAACATCAAACGTCCATTAAATTAATTATGTAGATTATTTTCAATAGAGCATGGCCACATGCGATAATTTAAACCATTTTATCAATATCATAAAGCGTCATCTGAGTCATATCGTTCTAAGGTTTATGACAAGAAAGCCCATCATAATGACTTGTACAGACGTTTTCTAGATCTATTACTTTAATATTTTCAGCACCCATTGTCAATACATTGTTATTTTACAGAGAAATTTATGTATCTTATTCATAAAGAATTTAATTTTAACAGTCAGCCCCTACTCCAAATAAAAAGCAAAAAGATTTCAAGCTGGTTTTTAGTGGTAGAATCAAGAAATAAACAGTAAGTTAAAGTGAACTTGGTTCGTCACGTGATCAAATCCCATGCTGCTCGTGGGACTCATCTTAGATTTGATCACGTACCAAGTTCATATCCCGATGAACTTTTAACATTGCTCTTTATTTCTTATATTCACGTTTGAGAAAGGCAACTCGTTCCCAATTATTGACATAACCGGTTTTTTTTAACTGTAATGCAACCGTCAAACGACAAGCACGTGCGGTAATCATTGTGACGTCACTAAAAAGTTCACACAGCATTGAACATTTTAGCTATTCTATAAGTTCATATAAAGAAGACGATTTGAAAATGTAAATATGGTATTGTGTGAAAAGAACATGAAGTTTAATGACAAAAATTAAAAATTGTATTGTACTTATCAAACTGGATTACGCAAGCCCATTGAGCTCATTTTCGTACGTAAAAAAAAATATTTTTTTCGTAACTTTTGCGAATAAACGTGTTACTTTCGCGAATAAACGCATTACTTTCGCGATATAACGCGTTACTTTCGTGATATGTCTATCGCGAATCTTTCGCGATGTAATGCGAACCTTTCGCGAAAAAACGCAAAACTTAAATATAAATATTGTCATTTCATACAAGAACCATAATGAAGAACAATGACTGAAATCAAACATATTAATTTGAAAAAAAAACACCAAAATAATCTTATTATATAAAGATGTTAATGAAATAGATGAAACCTTATACAAATTGATTTAGATTTAAACGCAGAAAATCTTTTAAATCTTAGTACTGATTTTCAAAAGACATAATGCATCGCGCTTCTCACATTCTAACTGGCGTTGTATTATAGAAAATGAGGCATCATCATATTTTAATTATAACAATTTTAATTCGAATTAAAAGTTTTATTAAGTATCATATGCATTGTAGAATTGAAAGGATATCATTGTTCAAATTGTTATAATATATGTTATATCGCCACAATATAAATTAATGTCTAGTTTAACATCAGAAAGATTAGTCAAGCTGTGAATTGAAATTTTTAAGCTATTGTACAAATCTAGATGACGTCAATTCGTCCTCAAAATATATCACATGTCATTTGAAAATCAGTACTAAGATTTTAAAGGTTTCCGACGGTTGAATTTATATTGATTTTATAAGAAAAAGATAATCAATGAATGCCTGTTCGAACACAGAGTCGGCGAACAAATGAAAAATGATAAAATGATGCTGTAATTATTTACTTTGAACATATAACATCTAAAATGATTAAAATTTTTATCAGATTTATTGATATCTCTATGTGAAAAATATAATTTTGTCTTCATAAATCAACGTTACAAAGATACTATAATAATAATGAATAATAAAAACTTAAAATGTGTTTGTTTTCAATCGTTCTTCTTCATAAGGGTTCTTGAATGAAATGACAATACATGTATTTATATAATCGTATCGCGTTAATTCGCGAATATTACGCGTTATATTGCGAAATTTACACAAAAGTAACGCGTTATCTTGCGAAAGTTTTGCGTTCATTCGCGAAAGTTACGCGTTAATTCGCGAAAGTTACGCGTTTATTCGCAAATGTTTCGCGTTAATTCGCCTAAGTTTCGCGTTTACTCGCGAAAGTTACGCGTTTTTTCCCGAATTTTTATTTTGTTACCAACGAAAATGAGCTCAATTGGCTTTCTTACTAGATGCTACATTTACAGTATCAAAAAAAGTTTTTAGATTTCTCTTTCATTTGTTTAACATATACCTAAGGATTCTAAGGTTTCAACTGAAATAGAATTGTTACCCTGACATCACGAGTCATATTTAAATCAAACTCATTGTTATAAGAATTATTCATTACTACCACAGGCACGTAGCATCGGGGGGGGGGGGGGGCACTTTTTGGCGCAGCAAAGAATTTTCATAAATTTACATACAAAAAAAATGAATTAACAGAGTTGCCCCCCTCCTCTTCCCCCCCCCCCCCTTTTATGGGACCATGTGAAAAAATGATTTAAAAAGAATGAAATAAACAGTGGAATATTTTTTTGTTTGCTTGTCAAGATTTTTTGTATGAGTCTGGCCCCCCACTTTCAAAAACGATGCTACGTGCCTGTACCATCAATATTCGCTGCGCATTGTGACGGAGTGAGATATCGTGCAATATGATGATAAATTGTATAATCGATGATTTATTTTACGAACAAAATCTGTTGCATGAACGCGTCGACGAGCTGAAAACAATTAGCCCTTGAAAAGTTTGATTGTAGAGCTGCGATACTCTCTCTGTACCTTGAACGATTGTAACCCTGAAGCCATATCCCTCATCACGATTATCACTGGTAAAGTTGAGATGTGTTTCACCCCCGCTGGTATAACGTTCATTCGGTAGAAAAAGGCTCATTTTGTAGTTGGTACAGATATCGACAGGATCCGTATTATCTGCAAATCAACCAAACAAATTATATTAGATTGAAGTATTCATTTATAATATCAAAATTCTTTACATAAATCTATAAACTTAAAAAAAAAGGTTGAGAATGTTAAGGATATTACGTGAGAGTAAAAGACATGTTTTATCAGTCAATATAGCATTAGCGCGTTATGAAAATTCATTACAATATTAAATTTACGATAAAATTTACAATATTTCGTATGGGTTTATTTTATTATGTTTTTCGGAAACTTGATGCGGAAACTTCTGCAATCACTAAAACTTTGTCTCCAAAATAATTTTAAACGGCCATTTTTAAATATAAATTTTCGATTTTGTACCATAACAACTGGTCCATATAACAACGTTTTAAGATTGTCTTGCATCTTAATTCACCACAGGGTATCAAAATACGAAATCTATATACGAAAAAAACGATGACTAATATAATCGATGCCAACAAATATTTATATTGACATAGAATTGATATTTAGGTTTTTTGGAAAGATTAATCCACTAAAAAGCTTTGATGATCCTTTATCAAAGATGTAAGAATTGAATTAATCCCCTGAATATTTTAAGTAGGGTGGATGGTCTACAAATTAACCATCAAATTTATCTGAAATATTAAGATATGATTTGATAACTTTAAACTATTATTGAATAAAGAAAAAAATCCATGTTTTCTACATTTTGCTATATTCCTTATTTTTTCTATCTTCCTCTAAAAGAATATATACAGTCTAAAAATGACAACGACCATCAAGCAATTTTAAAAAAGCAATATAAGGGCCATGATGACACACTTTAATTGTCTTTAGCTCTACGGGAAAATTTTGCTTGATACGTCGAAGATCATTAGTTTTTTTTTACCAACCCCCCACCTCCCGCTGATTATTATGTTCTTAGGTATTGTAATAGATACAGATAATATGATTATTAGAATTCCTAATGACAAAATACTGACTTTAGAAACAGCAATCTTAAAAATGTTACAAAAAGAAAAAGTTACTCTTGGAAAGTTACAATCACTTGTAGGTTCTCTTAACTTTTGCGCAAAAGCAGTTCCATCAGCTAGAGCATTCAATAGAAGATTTTGTGATGCTATATGCGGAATTAAGCACTCCAGTCATTTCATTAAAGTTACGTCTGGGATGAGATCAGGTCTTTGTGTGTGGCTAAATTTTATACACAAGTACAACGGTAGCTTAAATTTCATGTATGCCAATTGGTTATCAAACGACCAACTACATCTTTACTGATAGCGCAGACAATCATAACTTTGGCTGTGGTGTCTACGTCAATGGACAGTGGGCTTATTTTGAATGGCCCGCCTGCTGGAAAGACCTTGACATTATGTCAGATATAACTTTTTTGGAATTAGTGTCAATTGTTCTTGCAGTTGATTTTTTAAAGACTAAATTTTGTGACAAAAAGATTTTATTTCACACCGACAACAAAGCTTCAGTTTCCATTTTAAACAAAAAATCGTCAGTCAGTTAGGGCTATGGAATTGGTTCGGCTTTTAGTTTTACATTCCATGATTCACAATATCTACTTTAAAGCTTGTCACATTGTTTGTTATAACAATGCTATTGCCGATTCTATTTCACGCAAACAGTGGACCAGATTTCGAGCTCATGCCCCAAAATCCAGGTCACACCCGATCCAGATTCCAGAAGATTTTATAGAAATGATCTCGAAGCTGAAATAAAACGCTTAACGCTTAATTCAATAGCACCAAACACAAAAAATTCTTACTCATCTAGTCTAAGAAGTTTTGAGCAATTCAGGCTGTTATACGAACTCAATTTAAATTGGCCTCCCCCTGTTTCACACGTTTGCAGTTGTATTAATCATATATCGCTTAAAGGTTTAGCCCATGCTACTATTTCTTCTTATATATCCGGTATTGGTTTTAAATGCAAACTAGTACATGTAGGAGCCTCGGACAACTCTCAAATTGTTTTAGTCAGAAAATTACTGGAAGGAATCAAAAGATCAAAACATTCAAAAGATTGCAGACTTCCGATTTCAAAAAAACATTCTCGAAAAACTTATTAATGTAACATCATTAGTATGCTCGTCAATGTTTTAAACTATCCTTTTTCATCGGCATTTTCTTTGGCTTATCATGGTTTCCTTCGAGTTGGTGAATTTACTGCTAATTCAAAAGGCAAAAAACAAATCATTCGTATTGAACATTTTAAATTTAAAACAAATCACAAATCGGGAGAGCATTACATAGAGTTAAAAATTCATTTCTCTAAAACTGATTAGTCAGGAAAGGGAGTATTGATAACGTTGGAGCCAGCAAAAAACTCTATATGTCCTGTATTATGGTTGAAAAAATATCTGTCAATCAGACCAAATGTTAGTGGGCAGCTATTCATGCATTTGAACGGCAGTCCCCTTACAAGATTTCAATTCTGCTCAATATTAAATAAATCTCTAGAAATTGCGGGTCTTCCAAAATGCCGTTACAAATCTCATTCCTTTCGTATTGGGGCGGCTTCAGATAGTTTCTCTTACGGGCATTCAGAATCAGAAATTAAAAAAACAAGGTAGATGGAGTACCAATGCTTTTCAGAATTATATTAGACTTCAGTAAAGTATAGAATCATGTCTAATATTTTTATATAGGTATCGGAAAAGTTGTTTGAATCGTTGGTTCATCGATTATTAAATGGGCATTCTTCTACGCCAAAAACTCCATAGATGGTGTGCATTTAGGATTAGAAATACATAACTACAGTTTATTTTGGCAAGGTAAAGGAGGAATGAATAGGTTCGACATTATTCCAAAAATAAAGCTTTTATTAAGGTATGAATCTCCTCCAGAAATCTTAGTTATTCACTGTGGTGCTAATGATATAGGCAAAATCCCACTACTACGTTTCGTGCAACTATGCAATCAACAATTACAGAATTGAATCGAATTATTCCCAGTACAACTATAGGGTGGTCAAATATGTTGCCAATAATGTCATGGCGTTTCAGCTCCGACGTTAAATGTCAAAATCTTGCTGCCATTAGAGTTAACAATTTTATGAATCGTTTAGTCTCGGTAAATGGTGGGTTCTTTATTAATTACCCAGAAATTACGTGGCGTGCAAAAGAGATGTTTCGTAGTAATGGTGTTCATCTGTCCAACATTGGTAATTGTGTATTACTATTTAACTTACAAAGGGCTTTGCAGCAAATGTGTTTTCCGGGAAAAATATATTAACTAGTTTGACTTTGCTTGTGGCCACACCTACATAAGTATATATATATATATATATATATATATATATATATATATATATATATATATATATATATATATATATATATATATATATATATATATAAATATATATATGTTAAGAGTCTCTCATTCCACCAAACTTTGTTGGCGGTGGTTGTCTTTTCAATAGACAACCATTTAGTGCTTTTTCGAGACGCATATTATCTAATTTAGATAGCTTACAACTTCCGCTGAGTATCTACCCAGTACCAGTATGAAGATTGTCATAGATTATAAGTATTATATAAAACTTCTATAAGAATAAGGTTATAAAGATAATGTTTATAAGGTTAAAAGGATAATGTTTATAAGGTTAGAAGGATAAGGATTATAAGGGTCAATATGTTATAAGGATAAGGATTATAAGGGTAAATATGCTGTAACACTGTATACAAAAATACGTATGTGAATTTTATATATATTATATTATGTAGGTCGTGGCCATAATCGCCAAAATATATAGAATAAAACTTTACACTTGTCTTCATTGTCTATAATAATAAGATTTATTTAGAATATAAAATATATCAAATTATTATAGCATTATTTTTTTTTGGCTTGACTCATGTTTAGCGCCATAATTTTTTGCGCATAATGGCATACCTTACATGACGTCGTTCTGTTTATATTTGACGTCATCACACTCCTAGCTGTTGAATTCGAGAGGTGGGTGCAATTTTATCCCACCCTCCCTAACCCCGTTTTAATAGTAGTTATATGTATATCTTTATATGAAATGATTCATTATATTAAAAATGTTATTAAATGTGACATATAACTATACTGGCGTGCAACCATTTCTCGCCGAGCACCATTTCTCGCCAGTACATTGTGACATCATTTTATCAACACATTTAATATGTTTTACGGTGCGACCGTTGGGGCGAGCGCAGCATGTGATCAAATAATGAATTATGATAAATCAATAAAAATAAAAGTATCAACGTAACTTAAATGAATTTGAATGCAAAATAAAATATAAACATGCATGCCTATTTTTTCTAGTAAATTTTCATTATTCATAATTTATAAGATTGTTTATTTATTTAAATAGAATTTATCTCAGTTTTTACAATGTTGTTGAATAATAAAGATTTTAACATAATGTTTATTGCAGTTTATTTCCTCTTTTCTTGCAGCAGACATTTTTCTTAACCATTTCTGTGCCACCGGGCCTATTTGGGCCTATTTGAATATCTACGTTAAGTGCCACAGGGCCTATTTGGGCCTATGGCAATTTGAAAAAATATACATTAAAATAAAAAAATAAATATTAAATATATTCAGGTTCTGTTTTTCATTATTGATTTTTTAAATTTGTATCAATATACATCGTATGATCTATGTGTTTAGTGAAATACTGCTGATAACGTCACAACGTAAAAAATGACATCATAATAACAACGTCACTACGTCAAACAGCGCCAACTCGTTGTCTGTGATTTACCATGGCTGGCGTATGGTTTTTGTGAATAGATCCCCGGGACTTTTCCTTCAGAACCGGAAAATAATATCTGTCCTAATGCACAACCTGGACCAAAGGATATGCCACCTCCCCCATAAGAGCAAGACCAATCTTGTATTTTTCCTACTCTGCCATATAAACCTGGGGCTCGTTTAAAATAACTGACTTTTGACCAAAATCTATCTTAAGACCAAAAATTTTATGTAAGATCTCATCATAGCTCATAAAACTGTCATATCTTAGGATAATCTTAAAAACTGTCAAAATACAGGTCTTAAGTCCAACTTTCACATGGCGAAAGCTAATACTTAGTCCACCACCGAAGGACAAAAGTTATTCGAGTGTGCGCGACTTTTTTATTTTCATGCTGCAGTTAGTGCTGATTAATAAAATCAAATAAAACACATCGGTAATAACCATGCGGTTTTTTTTAATCTAAAGCATAAATCGGATAAAAAGCTACTACATACAGCATCGATCTCTGGTATTGTATGATATGCAAAAAATCGAGAGAATATGAATCGCATGAAGGAGACCGCATGCCTCTTTTTACTTAGAATTGAAATATTGACAGAGCACCAAAGGAAGCATGTACTTTATATATTTTTTTTCATTCAGAGTTAATTAATGAACGGCAATATAAACTGCGATATGCCAAATAAGGAGGAATGGGGCACTGAAAAAATTACTTTGATATGATCCTTGAACAAAATTTTAGCCAGATGATCAACATTAAAATAATTTCATCTGGTGAAATTTTACTGTAGTTTTCATGCATGTGAAAGAACAAAACTGAATCTTTGGACAGAAAAACAAGCAATGCATGTAATAACTGTGGAGATAATGGTGATGCTTCTTCGACCGTGTTCGAGATCAAGACTTCAGTGCACACCTCCACCCCCCCCCCCCCCCCCCCCCACGTGCACGCTTCAAGTCCTATTGATACCTTTTTCGTATCCTCTGTCTCCTTCTTCAGAGCATTTCAAACAGAGACATTCTCTCTTGAAACTAAATTTCAACCGTGTCTCTAAAATTGGACACCGCACATAATGGACATTTAATTTTCACATGGATGGTTCTGACTGCACGGACTTTCAAGTCATTACCTGTTTTAAGGTCACAAAGAGCATCTACTGTGTGTACAGGCGCAAATATAGTGGTAAACGAAGGAAAGATTTCTAGGAGTGTAATATACTTTATGAAAATACTTTTTATTCTTTCAGTTTATGTATAATTTTAGTATATAAAATATATCAATGTTTTACTAGTAATCACAAAATTTTATCATTATTATATTTTAGACAACTCAGTTGGTCAAGCGGATTTAATCACTGAAACAAACTGTAAGACCACGAGTTGGTAAAGAAAAACTCCTTAGCTCGAATCGAGATACAGAATCGTAAATGTTTTGCATTTCATAACTGTTATATTTCATCGTATGATGATGAACTTTGTGTACTAGTAATCGTTAACTTTCTTAGGTCTATATTGTTTTTTGATTCTTTGAATATTAGAACTAAAATATAAATCACAATCGTAGTTGTATCGATAAATAAGATAAGATATTAGAGAACATTAAGAATAAAATTATACATCTTTTTCCGAGAGGTCAAACGTTTACAACTGACGATCGTTATTGTCAATATTACACGTATGAAGTGGTAAAAGTTTTTACTTTGTATTGAATAAAATGTAAAAATTAAGATAGTGTTCACCTGTCCGAGAAGAGGAATATTTTAAAACATGCAAATAATTTAAAACTACAATTTTTTTTTGGCTATGAGAGTATCAAATATTTTTCCATACAGACCAAATCTATTAGAAATATGCCTATTTACACAATCAAAATCCGTCTCCTTTCAAAGTTTGAATTATTTAAAGTACATAAAAAATTTCTGTATAAGAACACAAAAAACAAAAGAAACAAACCAACTCCATCTTGGAAATGTTTAGAATCGGAAATCGTTTGGTTTCTTTCCAGAAAGATTGGGTTTATTCAACCCGCATGTGATGTATCGATTGTATACAAAACACTTCTCCAAATATTAGTGAATAAAATGTACCGACGGTTATTTTTGATTTGAATTTTTTTCAAAGTCGTAATACAACCGAATTTTATTATGAGACGAAAGAAATCAATACAATTTATGTCGTTTGTTTTTGTAAATAAATTGTGTACATCACATTTTCATTAAAATATGGCTTAATTGACCTGAAAAACTACTGCAATGTCTATTAAGATACACATACATAGCATAGCCATCGTATAAAAGCGAACACAAAATTTTAAATGAAATCGGGCATAGCAGCTTTAAAAATTTTACGATAAGCCTATATATTATTCTATTTACGAAGTCACTTATACAGTCATTTGGGGTATTTTGAATAACACTTTTTGTTCAACTTAATTGTAAAATATGTGTAAAAATGTTCGTTGTTTTGGTCCAACAGAAACATCATACTCGTTTATGTGCGGACCTAGAAGGGGGTGCATAGGCTATTCCTTCCACCTCTTGGAAAATTCAAATTAATAAGATTACATAGCAAAATTCCCGAAATAGGCCTAAAACCCCCTATCCAACTTTGGAAAACAAAATTATCTCTCGGACACCCCCTGGAAATATTTTCTGGATCCGCGCATGCGGTAACAAACATACATTGTATCAATTTTCTCGCTTAATAAAGCAATAACATACAATGTAATGAGAAATGCACATTGAACAGCGTTTTCATCACACAAATTCCCTTTACTGAGGTTAGCGAGAAGATTTTAATCACAAAATAATTTATTAATGTATGTCATTTGTTCTTTAAACTCTCTATGTATAAATCACTGGCGTCGGAAGCAAATTGAAAGTAGAGGGGAGGGGGGGGGGGGGGGGGGGGGCTAGAATAATCCTCAGAAATAGAAAAAGAAAAAACTTATTCCCCAAATCATGAAAATCCTTATCCATGGGGGGGAGGAGGGGGGGGGGGATACGTATACTTCGAACAAAAAAAGAATTAATTCTTACCTTCCAAAACAAAGAGTTTTTTTTTGGATCATGATATTACTCATCCGGGGGGGGGGGGGGGGGGGGGTAGTAGTATACCTATACTTCCCAAATATTCTTACCTACCAAATATAATTGTTTTCCAACATCATGAAATTCCTAATCCGGGGGGGGGGGGGGACTAGTATGCCTATGACTCCAACTTCTCAATGTTTTAATCATTTCAAGGTAATAAATTTAGGAACAATAATGTTTCCTGCGAGAAAAGGTGCTATTTGCCTAATGGTTTGGTCTAACTTTGCAAAAAAAGTGGGGTGGGGGCTAAGCCTAAACTTGGATGGGCGTTTATGCTTGCGCGATTTCATAGAAATGATTATTAAAATGAACAAGGAATTGCTTACCAATCTAGCACAGTCATTCTTTGTCTGTCTGTCTGTCTGCGTATCTAACACACATTAAAAATCAATTCCTTTTTGCGAATCAAACTGCATCATGATAAACCTTTACAGCTGCAGCCAGCAATACCCGCCTCTTGACCACTAACATATTTGCGTTATACTTATAATTAATTAGTTCTTGAAAATTATCCGCTATTAATGGCAATGATTGTTACATAAATATCGTATTAATGATGCATACAGGCTCTAAAACAATGTAATTTGGTTATATAAAATCGCTTTAAAACATTTGGTGTTTTGCTTAATTACACAATCATATGGTTTACTGTTGATCTAATATGGTTTGTACATGGTCAGTAAATCCCATACGGTGATAGACCGAATGAAGATGTTTTAAAAATAAATGTCCACATTATTCGAGGGAAAACTTAGTTATTGCTATATAATTTAATTCTGGTTGTAACGCGGCATTTGATTGGATAGAAAAATTTAGTTAAATTTGTATAACCTGGTTTGCACGTCACAAGACACGTCACAATGCACCAACGTACTAATTCACTTGACGTTACGTTTGAATTTTGAACAGATTTATATCATTTTTAAAAGTAAAACGGACTTGATTTGTACAGCAAATTCCAGAAAATTAAATTATAAGGAATGAACTCAATATCTACCCAAGTTATACTCGTATAACCTGGGTTGGAGAAATTTACGCTTTTTTATAATCCGCTTCGCGGATTATAAAGCGTAAATTGCCCCAACCCAGGTTATACGAGTATAACTTGGGTAGACATTGGGTTCATTTCTTAATTAGACCATATACTTTCGTGATAACTATTTGATAATCCTGCCCCATCAACTGAAGGTTTTTATAGTTCCATTTTTCACAATTTGAGGGAAACTCTGGTGTGAAAAACATGATTAAGTTTGCATTGCATGTCATAAGGTTAGCAAAATAGAAATCCGATAATTTATGAACTTTTTTCTATGTAAACCTACTTAAACACACACACACACACTCTCTCTCTCTCTCTCTCAGGAATAAGATAGATCTTTTTTTTCGTGAAATTTATGTCTCATATATAAGAGATATATGCGTTAGATCTTATAGAATTAATTACAATTTCAATGATAAAAAATTCACATGTATGCGTGGATTATAATAAAGGATTTATTTAACAGGATAAGAAAGTGATTATTTTAAAAACTGCACGTATTTGTTAAAGCTTGAGAACATGCATCATTAATGAAGTAATTCATATTTTTTGAAAAACGTGGTTTTCTTTACATTTCTGTTTCATTTGGAGACGCTAAAAAAAGAAAGAAAAAAAGAAAGAATGGCGTAACATCTTATTTGAAATGACAGAGAAAAAGATAAAAAGCCATTGTTTTCCATAATAACATAAGAAATTATCAATTAAACACAAAACTGCATCCCGCAACGCTAAAAAAAATGGTACGGCGCGTTGTGTCAGATTGTTACGTCAAAACATGAATTTGATAACGCCATGCTTGGCACTGAAGCGTAATAACGTCTTTTTTGACGTGGCAGCGAAAGGGTTAAACTTACAATTAAAAAATTGACTTATCATAGAGTCCCCCCCCTTTAAAAAATATATAATTTACGTATTAAAAAAATTGCTGATCATATAAGAAAAACGGTTTTGGACCCCCCCCCCCCCCCATGGGAGGATGTAATAAATGTGAAAATAAAGATACCATTGAGCAGTTAAAGAGCTAAATGCATACTACGCACTCACCATTCCTCACCCGGATTAGAATTTCCCTGATTTTGAGAATTTCTTTTTCATTTTGCTTGTAAATATTTTTTGAATGATGCTACCGCGCCCCCTTTTAAAAAACGTTCCTGGAAATTAATTGCTGTAAATATATAGTGAATAAAATAAATGTGAGCATTCATCCAAATGAGAGCAAGTTACAACTGCTTCCTATTTTAAAAAAAAAATGTCCCCATTCGTTAGCTTTGCAAGATTTTGAGAAGATTTTGGTATTTATATTCCAGCAGATTGACAATAACTACTTAGAGTAATTTCCCCTTATTGTGACGTCAAAGTTCATGTCTGTCAAGTGTCGTCTGTCTCTTTGAAAAAACCCCGAAAAAAAACTAAGTGAAATATACTGTTTTGTTTACTTAAAAAGCATGATATTCTTGAAACTACACAATTTTAACTGTTTCTCAAAAGTTTTACTTTGATTCTCGCAAGAAGGAATCAAGTCTAGTGAGATCGTCCGACATTGATAAATTGCATTAATATATTGTGGGTCGAAATTTACTGACGCCGAAAAATTCTGTGGGATCAATGTGCAAGAAATCCATTGTGACGTCACTCGAAGGAACGACAACTCTGTTAGTCTTATGTAATGGAATTATTTTATTTACAATGCATGATGTATATAGTCTTTTATCTTGTTCTCGTGAGAGTGTGAAATGGGAAACCATATTTACAGGGAATTACTGGGACGATTAAAACAAGGCATTACTGGTCCGATTTACTGACGCCAAAAAAATCCGTTGAATGAATGTGCAACTAGTCCTAATTTTCTATTCACACACGTCTTGCCGGTAGAGCTCGCTTCGCGCCGGCGATCTGCGCTTGCTATAGTCACAATGTACTGGCGAGAAATATTACTCGGCGAGAAATGGTCGCATGTCAGTATCAGTTATGTCATTCACTCATTTTCTGCCGTAGATTAAATGCTATTTTCAGATAGCCAGGACATTGAAAGCCAACAGTTTAAGTGTGTGATCAGTAAGTGACTTTGTGCGGAGACTTGCAGTGATTTGTGAGTGGCATTTTGAAGAGACGTGCTGCTCATCTTTGAATAACAATAATTCAAAGACCTTTTTTTCTAATTTCGTCACGACCTACATGTCATAATGAGGTAGCGCTTATTCGAGACGCATTTTATCTAATTTAGATAGCTTACAACTTCTGCTAAGTATCTGCTCACCCAGAAACAGTATAAATGGTGTCTTAGTTTATTAGTATTATAAAACTTCTATAAGGATAAGGTTTATAAGGTTATAAGGATATGGTTGTAAGGATAAGGATTATAAGGGTCAATATGTTATAAGTATATGGATTACCGGTATAAGGGTAAATACGCTAACATTGTATACAAAAATGCATATGAGAACACATTTTTGTCAATGTGAATGGCTTTAATCGCTTTATATTTTAATAACTTACAGTTACAGTGAATTTTGATCTTTTTGCTGGTTTGTGGCCCTGTCTTTGCAGTTAATAAAATAGGTGGTTACTACTTCAAAAGAGGATAATGTATAAATGACGAAATTAAGCAGATCGGACAAGACTCGTTTATATATCATGTGACATTGTTTATCGCCGAAATATCACCTGCTAAGGGAAAACTAAATGTACAGAAATATCATCTGTTGAAAACGTAACTTACAAATAATGCTTTCGCAAAATTAATGGCATATAAATTCACATCGAACAAGCTTACCAATATGAATGTCGCGTATCAAGCGTAGTGCAGATATTTAATATTATAAAAGCTTAATCGAGTTCACACAGGGTTAATTAAAGCATCAGTTATAATGAGGAAAGCAATTTTTTCCTTTCAATTACATGTATATACAATGACTAGGTGTGTTTCTCATCATCCTTTCTACTTTGACAAAACAAAAAGACAGAGGAAAACACGTGTTAAACTTAACATTTATTTACCAAAAAAACCTATTTTTATACCCCCCGCAAACAAAGTGTGGGGGGGGGGGGTATATATGAATCACCTTGTCTGTCCGTCCGTCTGTCAGTCTGTCCGTCCGTCTGTCTGTGCAATCGTGTCCGGTCCATATCTTTCTTATGGAGAAACATTGGAAGTTCTTACTTCACACACAGATTGCTTATGACCTAAGGGTGTGTCATGACCTTAACCCAAAGTCATTCGGGCAAGGTCAAGAAAACTGGCAGAAAAAATGCAAAATTCGTGTCCGGTCCTTATCTTTCTTATGGAGAAACATTGGAAGTTCTTACTTCGCACAAAGATTGCTTATGACCTAAGGGTGTGTCATGACCTTGACCCAAGTTCATTCGGGCAAGGTCAAGGTCACTGGCAGAAAAATGCATAATTCGCGTCTGGTCCAGATCTTTCTTATGGAGAAACATGGGAAGTTCTTACTTCACACAAAGATTGCTTATGACCTAAGGGTGTGTCATGACCTTGATACAAGGTCATTTGGGCAAGGTCAAGGTCACTGGTAGGAAAAAATGCAAAATTTGTGTCTGGTCCATATCTTCCCTATTGAGAAGCACACCTAGTCATTGTATCTATCGCACTCCTGTTGCAAGAACAACATCTTACTTCAATAGTTTTATACCATCTACAATTATATTGTGGAACAATATACCTCAAAATACAAAAAATATAACTACAGGTTCAGCATTTAAGAACAGCCTCAAAACTATTAATAGTAAAAAACTGTATATGCATAAATTATTTAACCATGGCAAAAGATTAGAAAATATTTGGCATTGTCAGTTGAGAAATAACAGTAGTAACTTAAATGCTGACCTTTACTCACACCACCTTATTGCTTCTCCACTATGTCAGAAGTGCTTTCTTGAAGTGGAAGACTCTAAACATTATTTCTTACACTGTCCATCATATGCCTCCCAAAGAAAATCTCTATTTGATTATATGAACGACAATTCCATACCAATCACAATTAAGAATCTACTTTTTGGAAGTGATAGACTAACATTTCAAAATAACTTACTATTATTTGATAAAATTCATTTTTACATAAAAAGTACAAACAGATTTAAGTAAATGTATAGGTAAAAATGTACACATTGTATAAAAAATGTATCAAAATGGGTACCACTGACTTTCCTTACACTCCTTTCTTTTCATTTTTTATTGCTTATTTGTTCTCCCCCTCCCCCTCCCACCCCATCCCCCCAAACTTTCCATTTTTTTCTACTCTGTTATTAATTTTTGTTTTGTTTTTATTACATGTTTTTTCTTTTCTTTCTCATTTTTTCTCTACACTACATATACTTTTTTATTTTCAACCTTAGCAATTAACCATTATTTTTCTTCTTTTTTTATTTTCATTTTCCTATCATAAGCTATTTGTTTTGTTAATTTTTTTGCACTGTACCTCCTTCCAATGCTATTTATAATATTAATCTATTATACACAATTCTATTGCAATATATATGTATATATATCTTATATAAAATTATATAATTACTCATATATACCTTGACTACAGGAGAGAACATAAATAAGCATTGTGCCTGCTGTTCAATCCATTTCAATGTATTTATATACTTGAATAAAATACTTCTTAAATTAAATCTTCCCTATTGAGAAGCATTGAATGTTCTAAATTCACACAAATATTGCTTATGACCCAAGGGTATGTCATGACCTTGACCCAAGGTCAATTGAGGAAGTTCAAGGCCATTGTTTCAAAAATGCTAATTTCTGTCTGTGTCATGTCTTGTATTAATGGAAATATTAGAAGCTAAAATTTGACACAGAGCTTCCTCTTCTCAGGCCACATAAAATTATTTTTAGATTTTCATTCCCGTCTCTCTGAAAATGGCCTGCCCCGATGAAATTTTTGTTGGGGGAAAAATATATGGAAAAAAATTTGGGAAAACAGCGGGCTCAGTATACCAATAATTTAAAATGTTTAAATATTAAATGGCTGCTTGACATGTGGATTTCGTTTGATAAGAGTCATGGTTGTTAACGGAAGGATGCAAATGTCCTCATGCATTAACAGTTAACTTAAAATAAAATGGAATTAAAGAATAGAAATTGGTTTGTTTACTCCTATTAGCATTACCAGTTTTAAAAAAGACAGCAGTTATTATTTATAGAAAATGGACAGTGAAATAGATTCATCCAATATTTTCTATAATAGCAAAAATACGTGCGTTTTGATTTTTTTCTTAGCGGGGGGTATCAATTGTGAGCTTGCTCACAGTACCTCTTGTTTAGTCATGAAGTATATTTTAATCGTTTAGCTTAATTTAAAAGTATCTTGCATAAATGTTTATGTTTTATGTTAAATAAAAAGTTTAAATAAGAGGTTGAAATACATTTTTAATATCTTAGTTGACATGGAAGTGAACAGACACGATACATGACCAAAGGTTATATTAAACATTAGGATATAGGGGGTATTATGAAAATACACCTTCAGTACAATACTTTGTAATGAAAAATGTCAGAAATGTGTCTGAGTATTTTGAAATAAATTTACACATGTAATAACAACTCTTTAGAATTTTGTTGAATAAAACAAATATAATCAAGATAAAACTTACATAATCCTAATTGTATTTTATCATAGCATCCATTATAATAGTCCAAACTGATTACATCGAATGTCAAAGAAAGTCCTTTACTGGAATCATGTGGGCTTATAGTGTATCTGCAATCACTGAATCTATCAACAAACAATTAGTATTTTACTGAGCACCAATGTATAAATAAATACAGTTTGATATATACGATTTTTTTTACAGTTAATGTATAAATACATGAACTCGACAGAATATTGATGCAGAACATTAATAGTTCACTGAAAACGAGCAAAAACTTCTATGTAAGACTATATCAATTTATGATTTTCGAGTTTGCACTACTGACAATTTTGAAGTACATGTATTAAAATTGCCTAAGCAATGTTTTGTCAATTTTGAATACTTACGTTCGGTACTTGTTCGGAAAGCCTGGAGATGTGATTTTCACAGGTGATGAACCAACGGAAACAATGATGGGTGATGGACTGGACGTAGGGCATCTTGCTACATGTAACGAAAGAACACAGACACTCAGGGACTACATGACGTACAGTGTTTTTTATTTAAGGTTGCTCACTTCACCGTGAAATATTTTCTCAAATCAGCAGAAAATTACTTGGTTATGATAGATATCATAACGAAGTATTTAAGTCTAATAGGCAAAAAATGTGCAATTTTGAATGAAAAATTACATTTTTAAAAATTTAATTCAGTTTACATGAACAAAAGCTCCAGGCGGATTCGAACTCATGGTCTGCGGTTCAGAAGCCCAATACTTTAACCACTGAGCTACGACGATATACACCCTAATGGAACGATATAAACAGTTTAACAAAACTTTTAAATCGCCATCTTGTGACGTGATGTCTTAAAAAGTGTAAGGGTAGGTGTAGTGAGGTACCTTAAAGAACATATTATCTAGATTTGAGAATTTTTTTTTTTTTTGGGGGGGGGGGGGGGAATGAAATAATTTATGTTAATGCACCAACATATTGTTTCATAAATATTTGTTATGTTATTTAATTGTTTATATTGATATTGTACACCGTCAAAGGTTCTCCTCTGCTGTCAATATTTCATGTTATACACATCTACATATATTTTATTTCGATTTTAAACTAGATGTGTCGTTACGCCACAAATGCCCCCGCAGGTGACCAAAATTTAAAATGCCATATTTAGTGTAACATTTGTTTGCTCGCTAATGTTATAAGTCCCTGAAAAATTACTCATTTGTTTTATTTCAAGAACTCTGTCAAAAATCATGGGACTGGAACCAAGTTCAAACTTGACCTGTATTTTCTAATAAGTTAACCTTATATGAAATATAAACTTTACATATATGCATTACTTCAAAAGTTACAGAACAGAAACTACGAATTTCCCATTTTTTCAAAAGTTTAAGAGGCATAACTCTGTCAAAAATCATCGAACCTGAATTAAATTTTGGACTGTATTTTCTTTTTATATATATATATATATATATATATATATATATATATATATATATATGTGAAATATCAGCTTTATATATGCTTCCCTTAAAAGTTAGATATCGAAAAACTGTGAATTTCTCATTTTTTGTAAGTTCAAAAGGCAGAACTCTGTCAAAAATCATCGGACTGGAATTAAATCCGATCTCAATTTGTATATTTATACAATGTAAGATACATCCGCAGATCAAATTTGAGTTGAATGTGTGCAACGGTTATGAGATTATGATATGAAAGTGAATTTCCCATTTTTTTCACAGTTCAAAAGGCATAACTCTGTCAAAATAGAAATCATGATAGATAAACAACTGTAATAATATTAGTGTTCTGAAGAACACCCTAAAGTCAGTTTCGATGACGCCAAATATTTTCAATCTCTTCACCTTCATGTATAATTATTGACTTAGTAATGATGTTAGTAATTAACAAGAAACGTTTGTGAAACACTTATGCCCCCCTTGGAAACATCTACGAAGAAAATGAACGGAAACTGCAAATAATTGGAATTTTTCTAAGTCAAAGGGGCATAACTCTGTCGAAACTTGCTCGAACGTACACAATATCGAACATTGATCTCGATATTATATTTCATGTGTATACAAAAAGTCATTTCAATACGTGCAACCTCTGCGAAGAAAGTGAACGGATACTATTTGTGGACCGACCGAGCGGCAGACAGGCGGACGGATAGACAGACAGACATACAGCAGCAAAGCAATATGCCCTCCCTTCTTTGAAGGGGGGATAATAAGCTGATATAAATGTTTTTCGACAAAATTATTTAAAGCAGTCCATGTAAAGCTAAGGTGAATGAAAAAATATTATTCCATTTATAATTGCTATCAATAGTACATGTTCAAAAGCGTGTGGTTACTAAGTTTCATCTGTAATGTGGAATGGGCTCTAGCTGGTAGCATCATTTTTGAAAGTGAGCGACCTGATTTATCTGAAATCTTGACGAGCAAAACAAAATTAGCCAATCGTCAAAATCTTTAACCGTTTGGATGATGGTTGTGGGTTAAGGTAGGGTGAGTAGCAGAACACCTTAACGTCTATTGTAGGATTATATTTTTCACCTGGTTCTATTCAAGTAGAAAGAGACAGCTCCTCCAAAGTTCAATTTTCTCTGTCTGTTGAGAGAAAACGTGTGTGTGGTAAAGGAGGGCAAACAGGTCTTGCAGCCGATGAGGTTTTAGTATTAGTACATGTATTGCTTGTATTATGTATATGTCTGATTGAGTTTTGGGGTTTTAAGGACGTTGGATCCTGCGATCATAAGTCTTCAAGTTTTTTCCTAATTTTTTTTTTAATCTACATACATTGCTAAAGCAAAATTTTGGGGTCTATATGCTCCTTTCGGCGCTACAGTGTATTTAATATGACCTTTCTGCAGACTGAAAGTGTAAATTGCACATAAATCGCTTTCCCCTCAATAATTTTTTAATATAAATGAACCATGGCATTAAATACAAATCTATATTATTTAAAATTAATAAATTTAAAATAATCATAATCAATTATCGATTCAACATGCAATAACATTATTTAAAGTCTCAAACTTTTTCTCAAAATTTAATAAAAATATCTTACAAATTCAGAAAATAAAACCAAAGTATTGGTCTATGATATAAATTTTGAGATATAGCATGAAGTAAGCTAATTTTTGGCAAATTTTGGAGTTAATTTTTTCCTGACTTTTATGAAATATTAGTTAAATGTGCCAATACATGTCAAAAGAAATATTGAAATTCTGTTACATGTTTTTTGAAACAACAGGAAGATAACCCTATGCATAAACTATATGGAAATTTGGTCAGCACTGAAAATAAAGAAGCTAACATTACAGTACTCTAAAACAACTGAGTTATGAAAAATGTTCATTTTCTTCTTAAAACCTTCCGCTACAAAATACAGTCCTTATTAAACTCTGTAATAAATATATTAATATGTAATTTTCCCTTAACTGTTTTATCAAATGTAGTTTATTTGACATTATAAAATAGGAATTTACAAGTAGAATTAATATATGACACATAATTTCCAGACTAGAGGTGACCCAAAATGGCTACCCAAAATCAGAGGAACGAACCTCTTTAAAGGGGAAGAAAACTATACATATGTAGTACAATATATCAAATAGTAAACACCCACGGTGATTGTAATTCGTATTTATTTTTAATAAAACCTCCAGAATAATGTATAAATCTAAGAAATATCGATTGTTTATTTATAATTCAAAATCCCCGCATCAGGAGAGCGGCAATTGAATTTTAGTTTATAGTTCGTCAAACCATCCATTCCGAATTTGTTATAGCATCATAACATCAGTGTTAGCTAATTATAATATTCGTTTTAAACTTAGTCTAACAAGATGTGGAAAATATGGAACAATATCGACTTGTGCTTTTGCCTTTCCGCAAAATCACAAACCAATGACAAACATATCATGTTTGTTGACTTGACGGATACATTTGTGCACATATATAGTGTAATAGAGGAATCTCCGCGTAGTTGTATGAATTGTCAACAGATCCCTGGCATCGAAGGAAGGTCTGATGTCGTTATTTCGACATGGTAATTAAAAACTTACTCGTGGGTCCCTTTCAATATTGAACAATGGAGAATATTGTTGAGAGCAATTGTGTTGAATAAAGATCTTTAAAACTGTTCGTTGTAGTTTGCAGCCTCCAATAAAAACGACTTCTTCAACTTAACGAGGCCGAGTACAGAACGAGTACGCACGCTTTCGCAGTGTTTCATTTGTATTGTGACTTTGTTGACGCCATGGTGTGATAGTTTCAACTGCAGATATTCAGCGAAATTTGTTGAAAATAGCTCGTTTGATGCGTAAAAATAATTTTATATTGTAGAATAAACATAAGTATCTCAAAGTATAAGCTATTTTGGGCTCGTGTCGAAAACATGAAGAGGGTTCAGCAAGCCTAGCCCTTTCACGTTTTCTTTACCAGTCTAAATATAGCTTAATTCATATATTTCAAGACAGTAACCATGTATTTTAAATTAATGACCCTTAATATGTGATGTTATATATTTTTTTATTACTTAAATATGTCTGAATGTTTTAATACTACTATAAAGATCATCATTTCCGTCTTTGTCAAATAAAAAATAGCCATTATCTGACAAATGGGGCATACAAAAACAACTTTGATAAGACCCCTGGAACAAACCAGGAGGTAAAAGGGATTTTTTATTTGACCATTTGATGCCTTTTAGCAATAACTTTAATATGTAGAACAGAAAAAGAAATCCCTGGGGCAGAAGTTTAAAAAAATGTGCAAAATTGATACATTTCAAGCAAAATTCCATAGGGTCCTATGTTAAAAATTAACAAACTTTGAGATGACCCCTTAAACAAACGGTGTGGTAAATGTCTTATTTTTTTATCTTAAAATAATCATAATATCAGTAGAATTTAATGTAAAAAATTTCATTCAAAAATCTAGGGCAGAAAAAATTAGACCCGGCCTCGTTAAAACGAGCATAAAAGCTTAATTATTTATTTTATGTTCAAAACAGTATCACCAACTGTTATCATTTAAACCACATTAGTTCCAAAATAAATAAAGTATTACATGACTTTCCTTCCCCTTTAAGTAAAGAACTGTTCAGTTTTTATCGCTTGTTATATACCCTAAATGTCTATCAATGCGAGTTTATCGTATCGTTATCGTGTGTGTGTGTGTATATATATATATATATATATATATATATATATATATATATATATATATATATATATATATATATATATATATATATATATATATATATATATATATATATATATATATATATATATTATTACTTATTAGGTTAGTTACTGACTCACTACGGAAATATATTGGGTTGATCAATCTCATAGATGGTGAGGCGAAGCCGAGCCGTCTTTGAGATTGATCAACCCAATACATTTCCGTAGTGAGTCAGTAACTAACCTAATAAGTGTTTTGTTTTCCCGAGGACTATCATGCGACATATTTATTCACAAAAAGCGATGATCTACGCAAAGCCATGTACAAGATGCCTAACACCTCGTCCAATTTAACTCATTTAAACTCTTCAAAATTTGCAATCTCACCTTTCAAATACTCTTTAAAAATCATTGCTTCACCCATGTTCACTTACAATTTTTTGTTGCTATTCAATTTTAAAAGTTTCTCCCTTTCCTCTGCAGAGATTTGATCAAATTTCGACGCTGCCATTTTGTTCTGCTCCAGACAAAACAATGTGACGTCAATATTCTAAGGGCAACTACTCTAATTTTAAAGAATTTCAAAGGGCAACTACTACAAATCCTTTAAGAACTTAAAGCATGCGGTTCATGTATTAAATACTATGAAATGTCGAAATGAGTAAGGGAAGCGTCGGCCAATGACGGCCATATTGCCTCATATAATTTCTCAGCGAACAAATATAAAGATATATGAGGCAATCACGTGCTATGTCTAAACCAATGAAAGTGTGACATTTCAGTCCAAGGGAAAACAAATATATATATTACACGTACAGTATCTGTAAAATTATTTTCTATTAATAATTTAAGGGTTCCAATGTAAGGAAGAATTCTGACCCAGATTGACTCGAGGTCATTTTTAAGCGTTGAATATTATTAAGACTTATTATTAGGTGAATTGATGGAATAATCATGTAAATATATACAAACAATATTTTATGCATACTTACATTCATCTTGACCCGTTGCTATCCTTATGACAAATCCCAATTCTTTTGGACCTGATGTACTATCAGTCGTAAGGGAAACTTGAAACGCATTGCTTGGAGCAGAAATCGGTTGCTCGCAGCCGTCACAACATGCGTTAGGACCTTAAAATATTGTTTAAACGTTCAGTTCAAATTCATAACCTATCGCACCTCTATAACATAAACTTCAAATTTCCAGGCCAAGGTATAGCACGCCATAGCCGCCTAATGTGGCTATTTCATGTGAAGATGGTGCTTTATTATATTATGCTGTGGTTATTTCATGTGAAGATGGTGCTTTATATTATGAAGATGGTGCTTTATTTTATGAAGATGATGCTTTTATATATGAAGATGGTGCGTTATACATGTAATATGAAGGTGGTGCTTTCTTATATGAAGATGGTGTTTTTTTATATGAAGACGGTGCTTTATCATGCGAAGGTGGTGCTTTATTATATGAAAAGGTGCCTTTTTATAGGAAGATGGTGCTTTTTTATGTGATGGTGCTTTTTCTATGTGAATGGGTGAAGATGGTGCTTTATCATGTGAAGGAGGTGCTTTATTATATGAAGATGGTGCTTTATTATATGAAGATGGTGCTTTACTATATGAAAGTGGTGCTTTATAATATGAAGATGGTGCTTTTTTATGTGATGGTGCTTTTTTATATGATGGTGTTTTTTAATGTGAAGGTGGTCACTCGGAACTCCTCTTATATTAAATATTGAGTTAACCATTTATTATCTTGAAATTTTGAAAGTAAAACAAAAAATTTATGCAATCAAAATCCTTTTGATACACTATTGCTAGGTCCTCTTTTCTCTAGCACAATGAGTATATAAGATATCGAGTTGATCTAGCTGTGTACGACTTTATCTCAACCGAACATACATCTATTAAGTGACAACTATGTAATGACAGAATATTACAAGAATTAAAGCCTTCGTAACGTTATCCTGAACTTTTAAGAGCAGAAAATTGAAATTATTATTTATTTGTGTTTAAGCAAAGGTTATTCGATGAGGCGTAAATACCCTAGCAATCTGATTAAAGTCAGATCTTTGATCAGCTCTTAATTTTGTTATTTTCAACGCCCAGCCGGCCTTCGTCATTGATGACCGTTCCTCTTTCACCTAAGTGGCGAGTTGTAGGAAGATTTCACATTCTGAGTGGTTTTAAAACAAAACATTATAAAAAAAACAAATAAAGGAGCAGATTGAGGATCTGATTTAAACAAATTGATGCCCTAGGTGATAGGATCTGACTTGAAGTTAAAGTAAAGGAAAGTCATATGGAAAGGTCTACTATACTATAATATAGCTCAAAGAAGGCTCTTTTATAAGTGGCAAAAGGCAAAAGTAAAATGTCAAGAAATACTGACAAAATATTGTATTATTCAATTTATCATAGTTGTCAATTCAGTTGAGATTAAGTCGTACAGTTCATCTTGTAACTTAATACTTATTATGCTAAAAAAGAGAAACTATCAGTTGTGTATTTAATGAATTTTAATTGTATCAATTTTGTTCTACTTTTTGAATTTCTAGATAATAAATGTTTAACTCAGTTTTTAAAAATAAAGTTCCGAGTGACCACCTTCACAATAAAAGCACAATCATCAGGCACGTAGCATCGTTTTTGAAAGTGGGGGGGGGGGGGCCGGACTCATCCAAAAAATCTTGACAAGCAAAAAAAAAAAAAAAAAAAAAAAAAAAAGGAAAATTTAAAGTTTCCCAAAAATTTTTCTCCTCATTTCCTTATTTTCATATCAATTTTTTTACATACTCCCAAAAAAGTGGGGGGGGGGGGGGGGGGGGGGGGGGCAAGTCCATGGTTATTCATTTATTTATATGTGAATTTTAAAAAATTTGTTGCTGCGAGAAAAAGTGGGGGGGGGGGGGGGGGCTGGGGCAGCCCCCCCCCCCCGGCCCCCCTGATGCTACGTGCCTGATCATAAAAAAGCACCATCACATAAAAAAGCACCATCTTCATAAAATAAAGCACCATATTCAATTCTTCATATAACAAAGCACTATCTTCACAAAAAGCACCATCTTCATATAATAAAGCACCATTTTCATATAATAAAGCAACATCTTCATATAAAAAAGCACCATCTTCATATAATAAAGCTCCATCTTCATATAATAAAGCTTCATCTTCACATGAAAAAGCCACAACATAATATAATAAAGCACCATCTTCACATGGCATAGCCACATTAGGCAGCTATAGCGTTCCATACCAAAGGGTCATACAACTTTGACCAACTCACTCTTGATCTAAGTAATTTCTAGTCAATTTTTAAATTAAGACTTACAATAAAATGCGAGTTTATCAAAGTGTAATCGCTCATGGAAGTACTTAAACAGTACACATACCATTATTGATCTTTAATACATCTGCACCAGGTGTACATTGTGGGAAAACTTGGAAAAGAATTTTTTCATTTGCGTCCGATAGACTAAAGTCGAAGTCGCAGCTTAATCCTCTGAAAGTGAAATGAACATTTGAGATTGCCTTTATTTTAAAAATGTTAAGATATTCAAAATCGATGACAAGCATTTTAATTTTTTTCAGGAAGATTAGACATAGTAAGTAATAAAAAAAATAAAATTCAAGACAAGCACAACTTATAAAATTTCGTGGATAATCATCCTTCGGAAGATATTCTAAAATTAAAAATTAATACACGTACATGTAGTTACGGGACAGAAGTTATCTGCAAATAATCTTCATATAAAACGTATATAAATATCTTAAACGTATTTTACTGTCACAGTTAATGGTCTATTAATAACAAGAGGCCCATGGGCCATATTGCTCATCTGAGCAATAAAAGTCATTATAAAATCAGCTTTACAGAGTCATATATATACTTATAAATCAAGGCATTCAGAAAATAAACTACGAAATGCTTGCACCAGAGTACTTGCTTACACATTTGGTATTTCAACATATGCGTGATGATATCCGTAAGGTATAATTGATTTTAAGTGATAAGTTATTATTCTGAAATTAATCAGAAACAGTTTCATTTCGATAAACAAGCCCTAAATAGCAAAAATGAGAGTACGGTGGTGGACACGCTTTGGCAGCTCCAAGTCAGGGATAGTTTGCATCAAAATATATGCTTCCAGTGAAATAAATTTGAATGATTACGTAAAGAGTGAATATATTCACTGTGAGCCTATTAAAGAATACAAAGAAGATAAGATTTAACAATTGTTGAATAAATAAAATGAGTAAATTCGTTTCTTCAGTGGACAATTTTAGTTTTGATATCCATTCGCTTGAGAACTTTCCAGAGCGGGGTAACCAAGAACGCGGATTGACTAATTAACGAAAAATGTGGGACGAGTTCATCATGCATCGTTTACCTTGCATCGGACTTCTATTAATACAAAAAGTTAATAAATAAAATGAAACAATTAATGAGATTTTAGTAAGAACTTTCCAGAACGGGGTGCCCAGAAACGGGTTGACTAATTGACATCATGGCGGAAAGTGTAGGGCGAGTTAACCATCGGCTTGCTAGATACTTTGAATCTGACAACTTTGGTTTTAAAGATAATAATGCATAACCTAGCGTATTTTAATTTCATATTTTTTATACCACGACCGATTGGTTGTAAAACTTTGACATTAATTTGTAAACATTAATGAACAGATTATTGTATTCTAAGTCTATAAGTAAAATGGGGACCCCCTTCCCCAAGATTGTTTTTCAAAAGGATCTTTTATCTGAAATTCTTATTTTGGAGAGTAATACAGATTATATTGAAAATTGACCGAAAAGAACCAAATTTAAAAAGAGATACACTAAATTCCCATTCACTGATTTGAAATAAAGACTTTTCAGTTACAACAAACAGGATGAAGGCCACGTACATGATATATTATCCATTTCAGTTTATATTTTTCACTCTGCCCGCTCCTCTAAATATCTAACAATGTAGTTTGTTTTTTAGTTCAATTTTAAAGAATAAGATAAGGAACTAGAGCAAAGCTCGTTGCAAAGCAACGAGTGGGTCTTCCGTTAATGTCGGAAGTAAAGCTGGAAGTTCATGTAAGAAACAGAGCTCTTAAACCAATAACAAGAGTAACTAAAATAAAAAGATGAAAAAAATCGAATTATTCCTGGTACGACTTAACAAAATCCGAATGATTTTAAGTACGACTTAACAAAAACCTTACTTATTTCAAGTACGACTTAACAACTATTTTTGGTACAAGTTAATTTTAATATCAATTTTTAAACCCCGATATCTCTAATGCATCGTCCGATTTTAAAACGGCTTTCAGTGTTAGATTAAGCTGAATAAGCTCTACAAAACAGATAGTCATTTTTGACTTGATCAAAAAATTCAATTTTTCGAAAAATTTGATTCACTTCCGGTTTTGACCGGAAGTGACAGATTTTCATTTCGAGCCTTATTACAGAGGTAAAACGACAAAATCATAACCATTGAAAATTTCGAGCCTCTATCTTAAAGCGTTTTTAGAAACGCCCTGGACAAAATGACTTTTTAAAATTTTTTGTTTAAATGACGTAACGTAAAAACGGAAAGGTCGTTTTCAAAGAAACTTTAGTATCTTAGAGGCATAATAGTTGCACATAATCTCTCAAAGTTTCATAAAAATCGGTTATAAACTTTTTGAGTTATAAAGCCGAAAAGGAGTCAGATACAAAAGATGTCACCTTTGACCTTCCAAACTGTGCTTGTTGCACCATCAAATGTCAGAAACTTAGAAATGTAAAGTTTATTATATTTCTGTGAATATTTCCTATGTAAAATTACAATGAATAAACATGCTATTCCATCTAACTGTGAAATAGTTTCTATGCTATCTGTCCATGGAGAATAGTCAACGAAAGTATTCACCAGCAGCATACGATTTCCCTTTTTTAAACTCGGAACACCTCTGGTATAATCCGATCACGGCATTAAATTCAAAGTCCGATAATTCTAATTTGTTTATCATCAAGAAATTCTGCATCGCCAACAAATAAAGTTTTCTTCAGGATAATAATTAAGATATCTATAGCTATTTACTAACAGAAAGACAGACTAAGACTGTTGTGTTGTGTGAGGATGACAGACAGTTTATTGTCCCCCTCAACAGCAACTATTTCACTTGGCTTCGCCCATGAAATAGTGGCTGTCTTGGAGGACAATAAACTTGCTATTATCCTCATACCCAGTGAATAGATATATAATGTCCCATCCACATAAATTTCGAGTTATATAACCTCCCATTTGTAACCTGCAATTTCACAGTGTAAAGTCAACACAACAGTCTTAGCCGCAAGTTTCACCATTCAATTCTCATGTACGTATTAAACATTAGGGGTTTTCATATTGCATACCAATTCCAACAAGGGAGATCCCTCTAATGATGATCATTAAAATTCATTTTATGAATCTTAGCAACACTCATAAGCCTTCAAGTGCAGCATCTCTTAAGGTGGCTCAAAACACCTTGAAATATTTTCTCAAATCAGCAGAAAATTACTTGATTATGATAGATATCATAATTGATAAGAAGTGCTTAAGTCAAATAGGCAAAAAATGTGCAAATTTGGATGAACAATTACATTTTCAAAAATTTAATTCAATAAACAGTAACAAAAGCTCCAGGCGGACTAAAACTCAAACGCTTTAGAAACCCAATACTTTAACCATTAAGCTATGACGGTATACAACCCAATCGAACGATATTAAGAGTTCAACAACGCGGGGGTGTTAAGGAAGCATATGGAATCTGAGTTACATGTAATTCCGTGAAATCACAAATCTTAGTTATTATGTACATATTCAAATATATAAGCAACAAAACGTAGACCAAAAACAAATAAAAAACACTGAAGACAATTTTTGCCAGAAATTAGTTTGTATTACGTAATTTACACATTGATGACGTCATGACTAAAAGCTGAATGTCGTGTGAATTTGATCGGAAAGCATCGTAAACATATTCCAAATATAACTAATCTAAGAACTCTTATAAAGTATTGTGGTGTGATTTATTGAGAATTGAACATAAGAATACTGGGGGAGATGTTAGTTTAATCAATCATTCGCTAAAAGGTATGTAAATTTGCTTTTATTTCTCCGCCAGGCTTTCCTCTGTCGTTGTTTACGATATAAAAATCTGACTAGAACAACACTACCCCGTGTATATTGAACTTTAAATTTTATACGTATCGTTAGTTTGATCAATGTTTAAATTGAAAAGTGCTGCTAGAATCCCATGTTGTGTGTTGTTTTAATGCAATTTGCCGTTTTCCGTGCAAACGTTAAAAAAGTTGGGAAGGTTTTACGAGAACCGGATAAATAACTTTTTAATAAGGAAAAACATAGGATTCTAGCAGCGGTTTTGATTAAACTGAGATGTTTTGCCTTCACTTCGTATGTTTATTTTATTTTGGAAACCGCGGGGTAGTGTTGTTCTATCACATTTTATGTTAAGGCATATACGTAAGCTATTTATAGTTGTCACGTGATAATGCACTAATGTGGCAGTGATGTACTACCCGATTTTATTGCACTGACATCTATTTTAAAGGATAATACTAAGTTTTTGATCTTATTCTAAATAATTATTTAATTTCACGATTTTGAATACAACAGTCAAAATAAGACGGCATATTGGCCATATGCTTCCTTAATTAACACCCCCGCGAAAACATTTAAATCGCCATCTTGTGAAGTAGTGTCTTAAAAAGTATAAGATGTACCTTAATTTTACAAAAATATTAACGGGTACTTTATCCGAATCGTCCCTTGCTACCTTTAACTTAGTACATTTTATGAACAGATGTCTTTGTCTTAGAATAAGAAAGCTAATGCAATTCTGAGAAAAATGTATACCACATATTGACAATTCCATTGAGGTTTAATAAACATATGGCCATTTAAGTGAACCCACCATTTCCAATTTCTTTTACTCAACACAGATTTACAGGGTTCTCCATATTAAAACATCTTTACCTGACCTTTTAGAGGTCAATTGTTGTTCAACCACCTTTAATAAGAAACCTTATTCAATACAACATACATCTACATGATATTATCTTGATAAAAGCATCACATAACTTAGAAATGCTCTTACATGTATACCCACCCCCTATCTTTTGATTTTCATAAAAAGTCATGGTTTGAAATCTTTTACCTAATTTTCTGAAACTTGTGGCAATTTCTATGAGTCATTTCTCACACATATTTGAAAACAATCATCAATGATACTAAAATTTGATCTTTTTATGTTTCTTGAATGATTTGTAGCATTTTAATAATTAAATAGACAAGTATTTCTGCATGTGATTTCTTTTTTTCCATGAAAAAAAGTAAGCTAACAATCATATTTATTAAATATCTAATCTATTCTGGTTTCTTGTCTCTTTTTAACCATGATAAAACAGTAAGATAAACAAGTTCAACATCTGCCTTAAATAAAATTAAATTCAAACACACCCGGGTAGCTGGAGGCGGAGGAGAATTCCATTAAAAATGTTCAAATTTGACATGTCTTTTTCTACTTTTTTATGTATATATACCTTAAACGGGTGAAAATAGATTGTTTCTTCCTTATTTCAAAAGTAATTATCATTGCTGGTGTTATTCAAAAGTCAAATGTACATTTACATATCCTACATGTAATCTTATGGAGAAAATTGGAAAGAGTTGGGTGATTTTTCAACTATGTAAACACATCTAAATATCTTTATAAAATAAAAAATGAAGGAAACATAATTGCATACTTTTATTGAAAAACAAATTTTCACAACAATTATATTTCTTTAAACAGCCTTAATTTTGTTTTTCATAATTTCTTATCAAACATGAACAAACCACAATAGGACATGATGCTTTCTTAAAGTTCCATTATTGTTCATGCATTATCCGATTTAATTTGAATTACCGGTAGATAGTCTGTAGAACACAAGGAATATGCATGTGGGTAGAGGTGACAGGTTAACCTCAAGAGCTGAAACCACAAGAATCAACAGGTAAAAGCCATGTGGTAACAAGAGTCTGCTTTAAGCTGAAATAAAAAAAAATAAATTAGCTGTGTTAACATACATGTACTTGTAATAGCTGTGTTTACATTAACATATGCATAATATTTTTGGAAAAAATACACTGACCATGCAGTGTTATAAGTATTACATGGGTCATTCTCAAAAAAGGTGGTATTGGGTTGTTCAAGGGCACTAGAAAGTATAATCCTTGATTTTTGCCAAGTTTCACTTTTGTGCTACCTTTGGATATATATTAGCATACATATTGGCACATAAACAGTTAATTCTAACAAAATCTTAAAAATTTAGAAAGTTTATAAGTTGATTTTTTCACATTATTTGACTGTTCCCACTCAGAGTTTGCGACTTTAAATAGGTTTTGTAAAGTAGTAAGACCATTTTTTATTAAAATAATAGGGTCAAGAGATAAAAGGTAAGTAAAATACCTCTCTCAAGCAAAAAGACGAAGAAAATATATGAACAATAATTTTCAGCAAGATCAAGTTTGTCTGTACATGTTTTTATGTCCATGGTGTAACGAAACAAAATATTGGTGTGTAAGAGTTGCTATTCTTAGTAATTTGAAAGATAATTGATGCCTCCTTATTCCCATCGTATAGCTATAAACAATGATAGAAGACAAAATAGCTGAAGATGAAATTTACTCAATTTTTTTAATGATAAGTAAGTAGAAATAAATGTGTAACTTTTTATATTGTCTTTGGGCTAACAGGAAATACTTAGGAAAAAGAAATATTTAGACACTCTGGAAAACAGACAAACTATTGCTATGTGTTGTTGTAGCAGATAATATGCTCTTTTACTCTGAGGGAGCAGTAATTATTTAGCAGAGACAAGTTAATTCATAAATATGTCCTTTGTGTAACAGTCCTTGGTGTAACAAGAACAAAAAGTTACACCATAGACTATCACTGTTATCCCATAGACTATAATTTACATACTTCATTTTTTTGGGAAAGATATGATGAAATTATTCAATAAATATATCACAATGTATCACATTTGTTAGGTTATGCTTATAAATAATGTTGAAGCATCTGTTTGCTGTAGATCTAGATTATTTCTCAATCATGCAATATTTTGTTACTCCAAAGACACATACAATTAACACCAAGGACACAAGACCTAAAATATTCATTTTAAAAAAATTCAGCATTGTCAAATCAAATCAAATTTATCAATTCAAGTATAATTAATATTGAATTTGATATTGGACTTACAGCTTAAGCCAAATTTTCCCTAAAAAATATTATTTGACTTTAAACAAAATGTGTTACCAAGGACTTTTAATGTTACACAAAAGAGTATTTCAATTCCCATGCATGTATTTCTGATAGAAAATTTAATAAAACAAGTATTGTATAAATACATTTTATGACAGATCATGCAATGTAGTATAATAAAATACTAAAATTATTCATCAACTAGATAAAATGGTGTCCATGGTGTAACATGTTGTGTCTTTTGTATAACAAACTTAAATTTTACGCCTGAACTTGCAGAGAATAACAGTAACATGTATAATATATCCGCTGAAAAGTGCATTTGGTAATTTTGAATTCATTTAAAATACATTCAAGCTTTCAAAACAAATTGAGATATTAAAACTTTGATTCTTATAACAGGCAATGTCCATGGTGTAGCATAAGTGTCCTTGGTGAAACATACTGGAACTAAATTGTGTAAATAATTTGACTTTAGGGGCACTACTATGCACATTGATAATGATTACTGTTAAATATATGCATTCATTAGTTATATCTATGAAAACATTCAGTTGTCTCTATTTTAAAATCTGATATTTTTGTGTTTAAATAAAGGTTGTCCTTGGTATAACATTTGGACTAACAATAATTGTCCTTAGTGTAACATCCCTTATTTTGTTTTTATTTTCAAAGATTTTTCAAGAAATATTGAGGTTTTTTCACTTAAGATTATTTTTCATGTCACTTACAAGTGTCTCCCAAAACAAAATCAGGCATTAAATGGAGAAGAAGTTTTCAGTGTGCAATACAATGTCATGAGATAGATGCATATTTCTCATTCACAAACCAAATATGAAAAATTAAGGAAAATACATTATCAAATTCTTGTTTTATGATTAAGTTCAAGAAAAACTTCAAAAAATTTAACTTTAACACCAAACCAAATGCATGAACAATAAGATTTAATGAAATTTATGAATATTTCTTATGTGTTACACCAAAGACTGTTTTCTTTTCATGTGGTTGTAAATATCATATTTTTATAGATTTTCATTTGATGTACTGTTGGCATATTTTAGCAAACAAACATCATGATATGCCCGATACAAACTATGATAAATTCAATCTGGTTGTAAGTACTTTGTTTTTAAACAAGTGGTACTTGAAAAAATCCACCTTTTTTGAGAATGACCCACATATTTAAATATATGACATTAACATTTAGCCAGTACAAAAACAAAAATGTGCATATCAAGTCATAATATCATAACATTAAAATAATTTCTTGGGTATAGACATATCAGA
The DNA here is from genome assembly GCF_963853765.1 of Magallana gigas. Taxonomy (NCBI): domain Eukaryota; kingdom Metazoa; phylum Mollusca; class Bivalvia; order Ostreida; family Ostreidae; genus Magallana; species Magallana gigas. The sequence continues at coordinate 28,266,973 of NC_088854.1, forward strand.
TTGAGAGAGAGCGAGAGCAGGAGTGAGCGAGAGAGTTTGTTTTACTTGAAGTGCGACAGCAATATTTCAATTCATAAACTACAAAGGAATATTACCAATCCAAACAGTGTCAAAGTATAAGCTTCTGCTACGTGTATACCATGTTTTGTCAATTCTACTGTGGTTTATTGCGAATAAATTTAGCGAGGGTTTTTTTTTTCTTACGAATTACATGTTTTAAAAACAATACTATGTATAATGCGCATAAAAATGAGGGATTAATAATACATGCTAATTTTAAAATTCAATGCACTTTGGATTTCTTTTACAAGATCGAGATATTTTTGTCACAAAATTAAGTTGCCCTCTGACAGTTTCATGAGTCTTTGCCAAGATTAAAAGAGAGAGAGAGAGAGAGAGAGAGAGAGAGAGAGAGAGAGAGAGAGAGAGAGAGAGAGAGAGAGAGATCTGAGGCACATGCAGTAAAAATTATTTACATACTATGTAGATGTGATATGCATGTATAGCTTACCTAAAATGAATCAATATGTATAAAAGATAATCTAATCTCTCAAATTACAATGATTCTGTGAAATACTTATATCTTGAGAAGACTGTTTAATAGATATCATGGAACATTGACCTAAATTCTGAGCTTGATATAATATTAAATTTGAGACTTTTCATCTCGCACTCTGTTTTACATGCCTGTTACACAAGCATTAAATATAACAGAGAGCGAGACAAAAGGTCTAATTTTAATTAGATTGAATAATTACTTTGTCAAATATATTTATTTAATTAAACACAAGCCTGAGTTTTTTAATTTATAAATCAAGTGAAGGCGATATGGTAAAGATCTGCTATATTTAAATATTTAGGGTGAAGTTATCATCATGCAAACATGCACTCTAATTACAACATTCTATTCTTGTGTACCTTAGGACTCCCACCGCTTTTAATTTTAAATTCTTCATGCAATTTACTACTGATATCCTCTCTTCACTTGCCTTGGATAGTCTTTTAAACACCATCACCAGTCCCGCATTTTCATGTCGTCCACTTTGTTTACATGTAAAAATGGCGACTCTCGATCTCGATGTAAATTCAACATACTTGATTTTCCAAAGTCGGTAGCGTGTTTTGGAGAAAGTCTGAGGCAAATAAAGAGGCGATATCAGCAGTAAATTGCATGAAGAATTTAATGGTACTAATTGTTTTCACAGAATTTGCGTATAAATAAGGCAAATCAGTCCAAAACTAGCGCACGTTTTTCTGTGCAATAAATATACATGTAAAAATTTTTCAATGGGTGGCCCTGTAGCTCTCCGGTCTGTCATTATTTTTTCCCGGAGAGCTACAGTTCTGCAGCTACCGTGAAAATACACTGGACAGATAATATTCCGAGATTCCGCTGACTCTAACGCCCGCTTTTATATTGTGACGTACTTCACAAGCGGAGGTTAGTCAGAGGAATCTCGGATTAGATTGAAAAGTGCAAATACTCCGAAAAGAAAAAGTCAATACGACATATCCTGTATTGAAACATACCTTTATAATCTGTCATACGTTAGTTGAGCTGAAATTTCCACTATCGACGTCTTGCAGGCCTTGCTTCTTTTGAAAATGTAGACACACCGCTATCAGCAGTCAAAACATGGCGAGTTGAAATGGGGAATCGTACGATAATTATTTCGATTAAAACTAATAAGACTAATAAAAATTTACAACGTAATTATCGATCGAAATAACGAAATTGTATCGATAAACACTTTAATTAACTATTTAAAAAACAGAGTCCGGTTTTATGACATGCACGAATTGTTTTCAGCAGGAGTTACTTTCAGTGTGAATTTTACACTATTTTTTAAACCAAGAACACGGAAACAAAATTTCCGGAAAAATCAATATTTAAACCCCGATATCTCTGCAATGCATCATCCGATTTGAAAACAAATTTCAGTTTTGTATTAAGCTTTGCAAACTCTACAATATGCATATAATTTTGTGTTTTATATATAGTTTAATTATCAGTACGAATTGTTTTCAGTAGAAATTACTTTCAGTGTAAAATTTGCACTATTTTTAAAACCAAAAACACGGAATCAAAATTTCCGGAAAGATCAATTTTTAAACCCCGATATCTCTAAAATGCATCATCCGATTTGAAAACGAATTTCAGTTTTGCATTTAGCTTTGCAAACTCTACAACATGCATATAATTTTATTTTTCGCTTAAAAAAATGAAAATTCCGAAAAATTAGAATCACTTCCGGTTTCGACCGGAAGTGACAAAATAATTTTTTTTGTAAATTTGCCATAAGTAAATCCGCAGATTTACAATCACAGAGAATTTCAAGTCTTTATAAACAACCGTTTACGAGAAAAGTCCTGGACAAAATCACTTTTTGAAATTTTTAAAAATGACGTAACTAGAAAACGGAAGTGACTTAATGACTGAAAGTTTAAAATCTTCAAGGGACAACTATTTAACATAATCCCTGAACATTTCTTGCAAATCGGTTGAATAGTTTTTGAGATATAAAGCAAAAAATAAGTCAGAAGGAAAAACAAGAAGAATAATAATAATAAAACTAGAGCAAAGCTCGTTGCAAAGCAACGAGTGGGTCTTCCGTCAATGTCGGAAGTAAAGCTGGAAGTTCCTGTAAGAAGCAGAGCTCTTAAACCAATAACAAGAGTAACTAAAATAAAAAGATGAAAAAAATCGAATATTCCTGGTACGACTTAACAAAATACTAATGATTATAAGTACGACTTAACAAAAACCTTTCCGATTTTAAGAACGACTGAACAAAAAAATTCCGAATGTGTTCAGGTACGACTTAACAATTATTTTTGGTAAGAGTTAATTTTACTTTGAACATTACGCTATTTTTTAAACCAAGGACGCGGAATCAAAATTTCCGGAAAAATCAATTTTTAAACCCCGATATCACTGTCATGCATCGTCCGATTTTCAAACGGATTTCAGTTTCGTATTCAGCGTAACCAACTCTACAAACCTCGTAAATTTTTGAAATTGAAACGAAAAATTCGAAAATTCGAAAATTTTCAAACACTTCCGGTTTGGACCGGAAGTGACGGAAACTAAATTCCAGCCTTATGTCCAAATAAAAACGATCATTGCTTCAACACAGAAAATTTCAAGTCTCTATCTTGAAGCGTTTTTGAAAAACGCCCTGGACAAAATCACTTTTTTAAAATTTAAAATTGACGTAACGTAAAAACAGAAGTGACGTTGTAGTTCAAAATTTAACATCTTTAAGGGACAATAATGCTTCATAATCCCTGAAAGTTTCATTAAAATCCGTTGAAAACTTTTTGAGATATTAAGCTTTAAAAAAGTCAGAAAAATAAAGAAAAAGAATAATAATAATAACTAGAGCAAAGCTCGTTGCAAAGCAACGAGTGGGTCTTCCGTTATTATCGGAAGTAAAGCTGGAAGTTCCTGTCAGAAGCAGAGCTCTTAAACCAATAACAAGAGTAACTAAAATAAAAAGATGAAAAAAATCGAATTATTCCTGGTACGACTTAATAAAATACGAATGATTTTAAGTACGACTTAACAAAAACCTTTTCGATTTTAAGAACGACTTAACAAAAAAACCCGAATGTGTTTAAGTACGACTTAGCAATTTTTTTTGGTACGAGTTAATTTTACTTTGAACATTACGCTATTTTTTAAACCAAGGACGCGGAAAGAAAATTTCCGGAAAAATCAATTTTTAAACCCCGATATCTCTATAATGCATCTTCCGATTTTCAAACGGATTTCAGTTTCGTATTCAGTATGACCAACTCTACAAACCTCATAAACATTTTAAATTAAAACGAAAAATTCGAAAATTCGAAAATTTTAAAACACTTCCGGTTTGGACCGGAAGTGTCGGAAACTAAATTCCAGCCTTATGTCCAAATAAAAACGATCAATGCTTCAACACAGAAAATTCAAAGTCTTTATCTTTAAGCGTTTTTGAAAAACGCCCTGGACAAAATCACTTTTTTAAAATATAAAAATTGACGTAACGTAAAAACGAAAGTGACGTTGTACTTAAAAAATTAACATCTTTTAGGGACAGTGATGTGTCATAATCCCTGAAAGTTTCATGTAAATCCGTTGAAAACTTTTTGAGATATTAAGCTTTAAAAAAGTCAGAAAAATAAAGAAAAAGAATAATAATAATAACTAGACACGATCTCGTTGCGAGCAACGAGGAGGTCTTCCGTCTGATTCTTAGAAGAGGAAATGACCTTGCCTTTTATCTTCATCAACAAAACATATCAGGAAATGCAGATGTGATCTAAACGAGCGATGGATGAAGGATTATACACCCCGTTGGATCCCTACTTTAGGGACCAGCCCCATTTTATTTCATATCAAAAAAGAGGTCTTTTAATTTCGAAATATTTTGTGTAAAAAGTTTAGAAATGTATTACTGTTCTTGATTTATCTGGAAGAGATCCTGGGAACAGATAACAAACAAGTTTTGTTGCAGGTTGTTAACCACATTTTCAAGCGTATTTTGTTCAATATTGCTTCTTAAATTTTTTTTTTCAAATTTTGGGACGTTGATGATAACTTCGGACTTTTGGCTCCTTAAAATCCCTTATTACATAACATAGGAGTAAACAATTTTCATGTATAGGTACATAACGTTTCGATAAACATAATTGCTTCTGTAATGTATTTCAAAATATTTCACAAGTGTTAAGAAAGTATGTACCGTTTAAGAGATATCTGGAGAAGATCATTTTAGGGGCCGACCTTTATAACTCCTTTTAGGAAGTGGATAACAAAAAACAGTTATGGTTACATATTGTTGAGTACTACTTTTCAAAATTTTTCTCTATTTTGAGATATTGAAGATTAAAATGTCAGACATCTGGCCCCTTAAAGTCCCTAATTAAGAAACATAAGAGTAAACAATTTTCATGTATAGGTACATAACATTTCGATTAACATAATTGCTTCCATAATGTATTACAAAATATTTCACAATTAAAAGTTATGATTAAAAGACTTTAGATTTAACTCTATTGACCCCTAATTTGAAGGGCCAGCCCCTTTTTCTTGATATAAAAAAAAAGCTCTTGTCATTTCAAACTTATTTTGTTCAGAAATTATGTAGAAATTATGTACCGTTCTCGAGATATCTGGAAGAGATCGTTTTAGGGGCAGACCCTATAACTCCTTTTAGGGACCGGATAACAAAAAAATTATGGTTGCAAATTGTTGACGACATTATTTGAAGCATCTTTTGTTCCATATTGCTTTTCAAAATTTCTCTCCATTTTTAAATATGTAAGATCAAAATTTCGGACTGCTAGCCCCTTAAAATCCCTAAATACGTAACAAAGGAGTAAACAATTGTCATGCATAGGTATATAACGTTACAATGAACATAACTGCTTCTATAAAGTATTACAAAATATTTCACATTAAAAAAATATTATAAGACTACTTTAGAGCCCTTTCGGCCCTTAATTAAAAGGGCCAGCCCCTTTTCTATGATGTCAAATGAAAGTTCTTGACTTTTTAAAGTTTTTTTGTTCTATAAGCCTTAACAAAATACTTTTGAGAAAAAAGATATTCAAAGAAAACCACAAAAAAATCACAACGCTTTTTATCACAATTTTTTAAGCTCAGGCGAGCTTCGGTGTTTTTTGTCACAGAACAATGAAAATGCTTCTGTCATATCCACAATTATAGGTCTACAAACCCTGAAAATTTGAATCAAATATCTGTTTTCGTTTAGGAGAAAATCACCGGACAAGCCGACCCTCTAAAAATCGTAAAAACGTCAATATCTCTAAAACGGAAATGACGTCATCAATACAAAAAATTTCCAATAAGGTTCACATCAATATGTATTAGTTCTGTAAGTTTCATTAAAATCAGTCAAGGCGTTCCCGAGAACTCGCGTGCACAAAAATGCGTAAGAAAAAAAAAGAATAATAATAAGGGAAACAGAAACAAAGCAATAACAAGAAGGTCTTCCGTTGGAAACGGAAGACCTTAATAATAAAAAGAAACAATAGAATAACAAGAGGGTCTTCCGTTGGAAACGGAAGACCCTAACTAGACACGATCTCGTTGCGAGCAACGAGGAGGTCTTCCGTCCGATTTTTAGAAGAGGAAATGACCTTGCCTTTTATCTTCATCAACGAAACATATCAGGAAATGCAGATGTGATCTAAAAGAGCGATGGATGAAGGATTATACACCCCGTTGGATCCCTAATTTGAGGGACCAGCCCCATTTTATTTCATATAAAATAAGAGGTCTTTTGATTTCAATACATTTTGTGTAAAAAGTTTAAAAATTTGTTACCGTTCTTGATTTATCTGGAAAAAATCGTGGAAACGGATAACAAACAAGTTTTCGTTGCAAATTGGTAAACGCATTTTTTGTTCAATATTGCTTCTTAAAATGGATTTTTTACGTTGATAATAAGTTCGGACTTCTGGCCCCTTAAAATCCCTTATCATATAACATAGGAGTAAACAGTTTTCAAGTATAAGAACATAACATTTCGATTAACATAACTGCTTCTGTAATTTATTACAAAATATTTCACAATCAAAAGTTATGATTAAAAGACTTTAGAGCCTTATCGGCCCCTAATTGAAAGGCCAGCACTTTTTCTTGATGTGAAAAGAAAGCTCTTCTCATTTCAAACACATTTTGTTCAACAAGTATGTAGAAATTATGCACCGTTCTCCAGTTATCTGAAATATTGTTTTAGGGGCTGGTCCGGCCTATAACTCCTTTTTGGGACCGGATAACAAAACAATTATGGTTGCAAATTGTTAACGACATTATATGGAGCATATTTTGTTCAACATTGCTTTTCAAAATTTCTCTCCATTTTCAGATATATAAGATCAAATTTCGGACTGCTGGCACCTTAAAATCCCTAATTACGTAACAAACGAGTAAACAATTGACATGTATAGGTACATAACGTTACGATAAACATAATTGCTTCTATAAAGTATTACAAAATATATCACAGTAAAAAGATATTATTAGAATACTTTAGAGCCCTTTCGGACCTTAATTTACAGGGCCAGCCCCTTTTCCCTGATGCCAAATGAAAGCTCTTGACTTTTTAAAGTTTTTTTGTTCTACAAGTTTTAACAAAATACTTTTGAGAAAAAAGATATTCAAAGAAAACCACGAAAAAATCATGACGCTTTTTATCTCAATTTTTAAGCTCAGGCGAGCTTCGGTGTTTTTTGTCACAGAACAATGAAAATGCTTCTGTCATATCCACAATTATAGGTCTACAAACCCTAAAAATTTGAATCAAATATCTGTTTTCATTTAGGAGAAAATCACCGGACAAGCCGACCCTCTAAAAATTGTAAAAACGTCAATATCTCTAAAACGGAAATGATGTCATCAATATAAAAAATTTCCAATAAGGTTCAGATCAATATGTGTTAGCTCTGAAAGTTTCATTAAAATCAGCCAAACAGTTCCCGAGAACTTGCGTTCACAAAAATGCGTAAGAAAAAAAAAGAAGAATAATAATAAGGGAAACAGAAACAAAGCAATAACAAGAAGGTCTTCCGTTGGAAACGGAAGACCTTAATAATAATAAAAAGAAACAATAGAATAACAAGAGGGTCTTCCGTTGGAAACGGAATACCCTAACTAGAGCAAAGCTCGTTGCAAAGCAACGAGTGGGTCTTCCGTTAATGTTGGAAGTAAAGCTGGAAGTTCCTGTAAGAAGCAGAGCTCCTAAACTAATAACAAGAGTAACTAAAATAAAAAATGAAAGAAAATCGAATTATTCCAGGTACGACTTAACAAAATCCGAATGATTTTACGTACGACTTAACAAAAACCTTTCCGATTTCAAGAACGACTTAACAAAAAAAATCCGAATGTGTTACAGTACGACTTAACAATTAATTTTTAGGTACAAGTTGATTTAACCAAGAACTTGATACTACTTGCTTAACCAAAAACACGGAATCAAAATTTCCGGAAAAATCATTTTTTGAACTCGTATATCTCTGTAATGCATCGTCCGATTTTAAAACGGCTTTCAGTGTTAGATTCAGCTAAAAAAGCTCTATAAAACACATATTCATTTTTGATTGGATCAGAAAATTCATTTTTTCGAAAAATTTGATTCCCTTCCGGTTTCGACCGGAAGTGACAGATTTTCATTTCCAGCCTTATTACAGAGGAAAATCGATTAAATCATAACCATTGAAAATTTCAAGCCTCTATCTTAAAGCGTTTTTGAGAAACGCCGCGGACAAAATAACTTTTTGAAAATTTTAAAAATGACGTAACGTAGAAACGGAAGTGACGTTTTCAAAAAAACTTCACAAACTTTGAGATATTATAGTTGCACACAACCTCTGAAAATTTCATCAAAATCAGTTGTAAACTTTTTGAGTTATAAAGCCGAGAAAGAGTCAGAAAAAAAAAAGAAAAAGTATAAGAATAATAACTAGAGCAAAGCTCGTTGCAAAGCAACGAGTGGGTCTTCCGTTAATGTCGGAAGTAAAGCTGGAAGTTCCTGTAAGAAGCAGAGCTCTTGAACCAATAACAAGAGTAACTAAAATAAAAAGATGAAAAAATCGAATTATTCCTGGTACGACTTAACAAAATCTGAATGATTTTAAGTACGACTTAACAAAAACCTTCCTGATTTCAAGAACGACAGAACAAAAAAATCCGAATGTGTTCAAGTACGACTTAACAATTATTTTGGGTACGAGTTAACTTTACTTTGAACATTACGCTATTTTTTAAACCAAGGACGCGGAATCAAAATTTCCGGAAAAATCAATTTTTAAACCCCGATATCTCTTTTATGCATTGTCCGATTTTAAAACGGATTTCAGTGTTAGATTCAGTTTGATAAGCTTTATAAAACACATATTCATTTTTGATTTGATCAGAAAATTCATTTTTTCGAAAAATTTGTTTCACTTCCGGTTTCGACCGGAAGTGACGGATTTTTATTTCAAGCCTTATTGCACATGTAAATTGCAAAATTTATAACCACAGAAAATTTCAAGACTCTATCTTAAAGTGTTTTTGAGAAATGTCACGGACAAAATGACTTTTTTTAAAGTTTAAAAATGACGTAACGTCAAAACGTTAGTGACGTTGTTATGGAAACTTTAACATCTTTGGGGCATTATAATTGCACATAATCCCTGAAAGTTTCTTTTAAATAAGTTGAAAACTTCTTGAGTTATGAAGCCAAAAAGGAGTCAGAAAAAAAAGAAAAAGAAAAAAAATAATAACTAGAGCAAAGCTCGTTGCAAAGCAACGAGTGGGTCTTCCGTTAATGTCGAAAGTAAAGCTGGAAGTTCCTGTAAGAAGCAGAGCTCTTAAACCAAAAACAAGAGTACCTTAAATAAAAAGATGAAAAAATCGAATTATTCCTGGTACGACTTAACAAAATCCGAATGATTTTACGTACGACTTAACAAAAACCTTTCCGATTTCAAGAACGACTTAACAAAAAAAATCCGAATGTGTTACAGTACGACTTAACAATTAATTTTTAGGTACAAGTTACTTTAACCAAGAACTTGATACTACTTTCTTAACCAAAAACGCGGAATCAATATTTCCGGAAAAAATCATTTTTTGAACTCGTATATCTCTGTTATGCATCGTCCGATTTTAAAACGACTTTCAGTGTTTGATTCAGCTAAATAAGTTCTATAAAACACATATTCGTTTTTGATTTGATCAGAAAATTCATTTTTTCGAAAAATTTGATTCCCTTCCGGTTTCGACCAGAAGTGACAGATTTTTATTTCCAGCCTTATTACAGAGGCAAATCGATTTAATCATAGCCATTGAAAATTTCAAGCCTCTATCTTAAAGGTTTTTTGAGAAACGCCGCGGACAAAATGACTTTTTGAAAATTTTAAAAATGACGTAACGTAAAAACGGAAGTGACGTTTTCAAAGAAACTTCACAAACTTTGAGGTATTATAGTTGCACACAATCTCTGAAAATTTCATCAAAATCGGTTGTAAACTCTTTGAGTTATAAAGCCGAAAAGGAGTCAGAAAAAAAAATAAAAAGAACTAGAGCAAAGCTCGTTGCAAAGCAACGAGTGGGTCTTCCGTTAATGTCAGAAGTAAAGCTGGAAGTTCCTGTAAGAAGCAGAGCTCTTAAACCAACAACAAGAGTAGCGAAAATAAAAAGTTGAAAAAATCGAACTATTCCTGGTACGACTTAACAAAATACGAATGATTTTAAGTACGACTTAACCAAAACATTTCCGATTTCAAGAACGACTTAACAAAAAAAATCCGAATATGTTCAAGTACGACTTAACAATTATTTTTGGTACGAGTTAATTTTACTTTGAACATAACGCTATTTTTTAAACCAAGAAAGCGGAATCAAAATTTCCGGAAAAATGAATTTTTAAACCCCGATATCTCTGTTATGCATCGTCCGATTTTAAAACGGCTTTCAGTGTTCGATTCAGCTTAATAAGCTCTAGAAAACAAATGTTCGTTTTTGATTTGATCAGAAAATTCATTTTTTCGAAAAATTTGTTTCACTTCCGGTTTCGACCAGAAGTGTCAGATTTTCATTTCGAGCCTTATTACAGAGATAAATTGACCAAATCATAACCGTTGAAAATTTCAAGCCTCTATCTTAAAGCGTTTTTGAGAAACGCCGCGGACAAAATGACTTTTTGAAAATTTTAAAAATGACGTAACGTAAAAAAGGAAGTGACGTTGTCAAGAAAACTTTAACATCTTTGAGGGATAATAGTTTTACATTATCTCTGAAAATTTCATCAAAATCGGTTGGAAACTTTTTGAGTTATAAAGCCGAGAAGGAGACAGAAAAAAAAAGAAAAAGTATAATAACTAGAGCAAAGCTCGTTGCAAAGCAACGAGTGGGTCTTCCGTTAATGTCGGAAGTAAAGCTGGAAGTTTCTGTAAGAAGCAGAGCTCTTAAACCATTAAAAAGAGTAACTAAAATAAAAAGATGAAAAAATCGAATTATTCCTGGTACGACTTAACAAAATCCGAATGATTTTAAGTACGACTTAACAAACACCTTTCCGATTTCAAGAACGACTTAACAAAAAAAATCCGAATTGTCTAAGTACGACTTAACAATTTTTTTTGGTACGAGTTAATTTTACTTTTAACATTTCGCTATTTTCTAAACCAAGGACGCCGGAATTTTCCGGAAAAATCAATTTTTAAACCCCGATATCTCTGAAATGCATCGTCCGATTTTAAAACGGCTTTCAGTGTTAGATTCAGCTTGATAAGCTCTATAAAACACATATTCATTTTTGATTTGATCAGAAAATTCATTTCTTCGAAAAATTTGTTTCACTTCCGGTTTCGACCGGAAGTGACAGATTTTCATTTCGAGCCTTATTACAGAGGTAAATCGATCAAATCATAACCATTGAAAATTTCAATCCTCTATCTTAAAGCGTTTTTGAGAAAAGTCCGGGACAAAATGACTTTTTGAAATTTTTAAAAATGACGTCACGTCAAAACGGGGGTGACGTTCTCTTTAAAAGTTTAACATTTTTGAGGGACGCCAACTTGCAACAATCTCTGATAATTTCATCAAAATCGGTTAAAAACCTTTTGAGTTATGAGGCAAAAAAGGAGTCAGAAGAAAAGAAAAAGAATAATAACTAGAGCAAAGCTCGTTGCAAAGCAACGAGTGGGTCTTCCGTTAATGTCGGAAGTAAAGCTGGAAGTTTCTGTAAGAAGCAGAGCTCTTAAACCATAAACAAGAGTAACTAAAATAAAAAGATGAAAAAATCGAATTATTCCTGGTACGACTTAACAAAATCCGAATGATTTTAAGTACGACTTAACAAACACCTTTCCGATTTCAAGAACGACTTAACCAAAAAAAAAATCCAAATTGTTCAAGTACGACTTAACAACTATTTTTGGTACGAGTTAATTTTACTTTTAACATTTCGCTATTTTTTAAACCAAGGACGCGGAATCAAAATTTCCGGAAAAATCAATTTTTAAACCCCGATATCTCTGTAATGCATCGTCCGATTTTAAAACGGCTTTCAGTGTTAGATTCAGCTTAATAAGTTATACAAAACACATATTCATTTTTTATTTGATCAGAAAATTCATTTTTTCGAAAAATTTGTTTCACTTCCGGTTTCGACCGGAAGTGACAGATTTTCATTTCCAGCCTTATTACAGAGGTAAATCGATTAAATTATAAGCATTGAAAATTTCAAGCCTCTATCTTAAAGCGTTTTTGCGAAACGCTGCGGACAAAATGACTTTTTGAAAATTTTAAAAATGACGTAACGTAAAAACGGAGGTGACGTTTTTAAAGAAACTTCAAAAACTTTGAGGTATAATAAATGCACATAATCTCTGAAAGTTTCGTCAAAATCGGTTGTAAACTTTTTGAGTTATAAAGCCGAGAAGGAGTCAGAAAAAAAAATAAAAAGTATAATAATAACTAGAGCAAAGCTCGTTGCAAAGCAACGAGTGGGTCTTCCGTTACTACCGGAAGTAAAGCTGGAAGCTTCTGTAAGAAGCAGAGCTCTTAAACCAATAACAAGAGTAACTAAAATAAAAAGTTGAAAAAAATCGAATTATACCTGGTACGACTTAACAAAATCCGAATGATTTTAAGTACGAATTAACAAAAGCCTTTTTTAATTTTAAGAACGACTTAACAAAAAAAAATCCGAATGTGTTTAAGTACGACTTAACAATTATTTTTGGTACGAGTTAACTTTACTATGAACATTATGCTATTTATTAAACCAAGGACGCGGAATCAAAATTTCCGGAAAAATCAATTTTTAAACCCCGATATCTCTGTAATGCATCGTCCGATTTTAAAACGGCTTTCAGTGTTAGATTCAGCTTAATAAGCTCTACAAAAAACATATTCGTTTTTGATTTGATCAGAAAATTCATTTTTTCGAAAAATTTGTTTCACTTCCGGTTTCGACCGGAAGTGACAGATTTTCATTTCGAGCCTTATTACAGAGGTAAATCGACCAAATCATAACCATTGAGAATTTCAAGTCTCTATCTTAAAGCGTTTTTGAGAAACGCCGCGGACAAAATGACTTTTTGAAAATTTTAAAAATGACGTAACGTAAAAACGGAAGTGACGTTGTCAAGATAACTTTATCATCTTTGAGTGATAATAGTTTCACATTATCTCTGAAAGTTTCATCAAAATCGGTTGGAAACTTTTTGAGTTATAAAGCCGAGAAGGAGTCAGAAAAAAAAAGAAAAAGTATAATAATAAAAAGAAACCGAAGAATAACAAGAGGGTCTTCCGTTGAAAACGGAAGACCCTAAAAAGAAACCGAAGAATAACAAGAGGGTCTTCCGTTGAAAACGGAAGACCCTAAAAAGAAACCGAAGAATAACAAGAGGGTCTTCCGTTGAAAACGGAAGACCCTAATAATAATAATAAAAAGAAACCGAAGAATAACAAGAGGGTCTTCCGTTGAAAACGGAAGACCCTAATAATAATAATAATAGAAAGAAACCGAAGAATAACAAGAGGGTCTTCCGTTGGAAACGGAAGACCCTAATAAAAAGAAACCGTAGAATAACAAGAGGGTCTTCCGTTGGAAACGGAAGACCCTAAAAAGAAACCGAAGAATAACAAGAGGGTCTTCCGTTGGAAACGGAAGACCCTAAAAAAAAATCGGACATTAAAAAATCGGACTAAGGATATGTCAAAATGTTACATATAAGTAAAACCTTATATTATAACATTTGAGTTTTGGTGAATTAAAAATGTTTTCCTTTGTAAAATTGGACCCCCCCCCCCCCCCCCCTAATGTATCTACACCCTACTCCTGAAAAATACGATTTTGACGAATTTGAATCTACATTATCTAAAGTTGCTCTCACTAATGTTGAACACTTTCTAAGAAAATGACTTTTTTAGAAAAAGATTTTTCTCAATATTTTCAGTTGTAAAGATTTTACCCCTCCCCATTGTTCCCCTACCCTACCCCGGGGATCATAATTTGACCAAACTTGAATCTACCCTACCTGATGATACTTCACACAAGTTACAGTTGTGTTCTAAGTAAGGAATTTAGAATAAAAATTTTCTTTATATTCCTATTTAAAAATTTGACCCCCAATTATGGCCCCATCTTACCCCCGGGAACCACGATTTGAACAAAATTGAATCTAAACTATCTGAGGATTCTTCCACACAAGTTTAAGCTTTTCTGGCCAAATGGTATTTGACTAGAAGATTTTTGAAGATTAACTCTATATATTCTTAAATAAAACTTCAACCCCCCTCCCCCTGATCTAAAAGTATTTGAGTAGACGATTTTTAAAGTTTAGCTCTATATAAAATTAACTCCTATGTAAAACTTTGACCCCCCCCCCCCCTTGTAGCCTCACCTTACCCCCGGGAACTATGATTTGAACAAACTTTAAGTATATACACTCTCTGAGGATGCCTCCACACGTACAAGTTTCAGCTTTTCTGGCCAAATGGTTTTTGAGAAGAATATTTTTAAAGATAAATTATATATACTCCAGACCTATGTAAAACGTTGACCCACATTGTGGCCCCATCTTACCCCCAGGGACCATGATTTGAACAAACTTGAATCTACACTATCTTAGGATGCTTCCACACAAGTTTCAGCTTTTCTGGCCAAATGTTTTTTGAGAAGAAGATTTTTGAAAAATATCACAAAATTTTCAAAAATACTAACTATTTTCCCTTAAAATAGGGCGTGGCCCTTTATTTTAACAAACTTGAGTCCTTTTTAGCCAATGATGCTCTGTGCAAAGTTTGGTTGAAATTGGCTCAGTGGTTTAGGAGAAGAAGTCGAAAATATAAAAAAGTTTACAGACAGACGGACGGACGGACGCCGGACAAAAAGTGATAAGAAAAGCTCACTTGAGCTTTCAGCTCAGGTAAAATAAAAAGTATCTTCCATAAATGACTGATTTGGAAAGTTAGCAATTTTAAGACGTCAAATATAAAACGTTATACAGTGGTTTGTTTGTCAACAACTAAGAATCATAATAAAAATGCAAATTGTAGGGTCGCATGCGGTTATTGATAATAAAAGTAAGTTCTAACCCATATATTACATTCCTATACTAATTGTTTAACCTTCCGAGAGATTGGGTGATATTAGTCTTGAGGTCATGAGTTAAACCAAATCAAATTAAATTTTAAACTATATTATTATATTAAATTTTGAATCTTTCTGTGGGGTCCCAGTACTGGCACAAAGGTAACACAATATACTGTGGAATCATTAAATTCTATGGTGGCTTAATTTTCGTGGAATTCGTGGATACCTCTCGTCCACTAAGTATTAAATATGGGTTAAAAAGTCATATTTCCTTTTATACATGTAGGTATAAGATAATACACGAAATTACGTCCTCACTAACCTGTAAAACTTGAGCAATCCACGGAAATTGCCCCCTCCCTCCCCGAAATCTAAGGATTCCACAGTATACTATATCAGGATGCGTGCATATTCAATTATCTCATTGTGCAACATTGAATTTCTCAAAAAGATGTTAATTAAATTTAAATAATTTAGATAATGATCAGGAATCATAGTTTGAATTATTATGAATCAACAAAACAGTAGATTATTTAAACCTAATGTGATTTTCATCCTTTTAATTTGTTTAAGATCTTATCCGCATTTTAATATTGCCTTAACATTGTGTGGTTAAAGAGAAGCAAATTGTTATACATTCGTCAACTGTCAATGAGGGATTAAAGAGAAGCAAATTGTTATACATTCGACAACTGTCAATGAGGGAAAATTAACACACATTGATATTTTATTTGCAAACAAATTTCTTCAAGCAGAAATCCAATGAAAAAAATCAACAAAAGTAACAAATTTCACTAGCATATTAACTTTTGCTTATTAAATGTTGAAGTGTTGAAAAAACAAAGTAATTTTTGGAGTGTAATTTACTAATCGAAAATGCTAACCTAAAGGAATTTTCAGCTGTAATGAGAGTCCAATGTCTTCTTTTGAATTCAACAAATAACCCATATTGAGAAATCACGTACAAATTATTCATGAGTTAAGGTGGCAGGGGACAGTTTTTTTGATACAATTCATTGTAGCCAAGGGATGCATGTCTTCGGAACTCTGTAACTAGAATTTCCTCAGTTCCCATTCAGCACAAATACCTTTAATTCACTCTTTATAAGGCCAATCACCAATTTCTGAAGAAAATTATTAGTCAAAACCTGTAAAATTCTCTACATACTGGTTTTTATGAGATTTTGACCCTTTCATATTTTGCTAATTTTTCATGATTTTTCAGCTTTTTAGACCTCCCCCAGCTAATTCCCTGCAGAGGGTTGACCTTCCGTACCGCGTGCATGTTGCACTAGCACATGTCAGAAACTTACCGGTGTATAGTTTACAAAGTCCCATCCACCTACTTTTCGTGTTATTTTACCTCCCGTCTGTAACTTGCAATTTCACTGTGTAAAGTCAGCACAACAGTCATAGCCGCAGGTTTCGCATTTTACTTCTGATTCTTATGTACCTAACATAAGGGGCCTACATATTGCATATCAATTTCAACAAGAGACATCCCTCTAACTAATGATAATCATTAAAAATCATTTCATGAATTTTAGCAACACTCATAAGCCTTCAAGTACAGCAACTCTCAATTTTACAAAAATATTGACGGGTACTTTGTTCGAAACTGTCCCTTGCTACCTTTAACATACACTAACATTCTCTGAAAAGTCATCTTGTCTTAAAATTAAAAGGCTTATGCTATTCTGAGAAAAAGTACACCAAATTTTGACAATTCCATTGGGTTTTAAGAAAAATATGGCCATTTAAGTGAACCCACCATTTCCACTTTCCTCTATTCAACACAGATTCATAGGGCTCTCCATAAATAAAGCATCTTTACCTAATCTTTTAGAGGTCAACTGTTGTTCAACCCCCTTAAATAAGAAACCTTATTCAATACTACATACATTTGCTTGATATTATCATGATAAAAGCATCACATCACTTAGAAATCCCTCTACATGTATACCCTCCCCCTATTTTTTGATTTTCACAAGAAGGATTAGTTTGAACACTTTAACCTAATATTATGAAACTTTTGGCAGTTTTCTTGAGTCATTTCTTACACATATTTGAAAACAACCATCACTGATATTTAGAATTGATCTTTTTTGGTAAATGGATGATTTGTAGCATTTTTATTCACAAAAAGTCATGTCGCCCTACATGTGATTTCTTGTTTTCATGAAAAACTAAGCCTATAATCATATTTAGTGGATATCTTACATATTCTGGTTTCTAGTCTCTTTTTAACTTTGTTAAATTAGTAAGACCTACAAGTGTGATGTGTGCGTTTAATTAAAATGAAATTCAAACACACCCGGGTACCTGGGGACGGATGAGAATTCCATGAAAAATGTTCAAATTTTGCATGTTTTTCTACATTTTTGATGCATATATACAATAAAAGGGTAAAAATATGTTGTTTTTTATTCATTTCAAGAGTAATTATCATAGCAGATGTTATTTCAAGGTCAAATGTACATTTACATATCCTACATGTAATGGTAATGGAGTCCATTGGAAAGAGGGGGTCGCTTTTTCAATTCTGTAAATATATCTAAAATACCATTTTTTGATAGGAAGGAGCAAAAACTTGAGTTTTTTGACATATTGTATACTTTGATAACTGCATTTGTCTACATGTAAAGTTCATTTGAAATAAAAATATGCTGTTTTAAAAAAATTGGGGGATATAAGTCAGGTGGCTTAATGTTATTTCATAAAATCAGACAGCAAAAAATGGCTGCAAATTCATAAATTTAATGATTTAATTGATAAAAACTGCTTTAAAGTATTTATTCTTATCTCAGTAATTAACTTAAGCCTATTAATTGTCATCAGGATAGGAAATACCTACTCTCTTAGCCAATTTACTCTAGTGGTGGTCATTCTACACATTTAAGAAGGAGTTACTCCCCTTGAATATTTTAGCTAATAAATCATGTAATAACATCTATAGCCAAGAAAATCATCCATTTTCACAAAATGTATTACTTATGGTACAAAATCCACTCAAAATTACAGTTAAATGAGAAATATGAAAATACCATGTAGTCTTGAAGGTGGCAGGGGACAGTTTTTTTGATACAATTCATTGTAGCCAAAGGGATGCATGTCTTCGGAACTCTGTAACTAGAATTTCCTCAGTTCCCATTCAGCACAAATACCTTTAATTCACTCTTTATAAGGCCAATCACCAATTTCTGAAGAAAATTATTAGTCAAAACCTGTAAAATTCTCTACATACTGGTTTTTATGAGATTTTGACCCTTTCATATTTTGCTAATTTTTCATGATTTTTCAGCTTTTTAGACCTCCCCCAGCTAATTCCCTGCAGAGGGTTGACCTTCCGTACCGCGTGCATGTTGCACTAGCACATGTCAGAAACTTACCGGTGTATAGTTTACAAAGTCCCATCCACCTACTTTTCGTGTTATTTTACCTCCCGTCTGTAACTTGCAATTTCACTGTGTAAAGTCAGCACAACAGTCATAGCCGCAGGTTTCGCATTTTACTTCTGATTCTTATGTACCTAACATAAGGGGCCTACATATTGCATATCAATTTCAACAAGAGACATCCCTCTAACTAATGATAATCATTAAAAATCATTTCATGAATTTTAGCAACACTCATAAGCCTTCAAGTACAGCAACTCTCAATTTTACAAAAATATTGACGGGTACTTTGTTCGAAACTGTCCCTTGCTACCTAAATGACACATGACACTGTTCTCATTAACATTCATGTCTTCAAATGGTCTCCCTTACGAATGAAAATTACATACCTTTTATGTATGAAATTTGTGTGATTACTTCAAAACTTTCATTTTTTTAGAATGAGAACATGTGTTGGGGCAATGCATAGATTATCTGTGTATGTCTTTGTCACCACAATCAGTGATTCACACTTCAAATTCACTTTGAATGCTTCTCTATCCAACGATTATAAATAATCTAAAAATAGGACTATACCGGCTAAAATGAGTAAATAAATAAACACCTAAAAATATCAACTTGAAACAAAATAAAATTATAACTTGAAAAATTTCATTCAATTTTAATGATAATTCTTAAATAGAAATATGCAATATGCCTAATGATTCAATATAAAACCTAAATGCCTAGTTGCAAGTCCGATAGCTTACTGAGAAAGTCTTGAAAAATGCTAATTTGAAAGCAAAAAGGAACCGACAAGACTTTTTAAATTTGATTCAAGATTTCTGACACAACTAGTTTGCAATATAAACTTTGTAAATATATGAGGAACTACTTTGCCTATGAATGGCAATATAAGTATTTTAAAAATAATTCCAAAATTCGTTCATGACGCCTTTCATCACAAAAATACACTTCATTTCTACAACGCCCCGCTCCGATTTTTCTGATTCAAAAGGAACCGCCATCTCAATTTCTAATGTAAACATAACAAGCGCATTCCAATCCCGGATGAAGTAAATGACAAAACCAAATGAGGGGAAAATATTTCCGAAATACTTATTTTTCTAAATTAGTCATTTTTCTCATTCCTTTCTATATATTCTATTGTACTGAAAATTGCCATTGTGATAACAATATGGCCGCTATGCAAATTAGTAAAATGTACACCATTTCTCCATATGCGGCAAAAAAAATTTAGTCGTAAAGAATCGCTTGACTTCATTCTGATTTGCAAACATCGATCAAGGATAACGTTATTTATGCTTTTAAAATTGACCACCTCCTTCCTTTTTTATTTCCACCATTTGTCCTCATTGTTTTCGAAACTATTATGTTTTCAATTTTTGGTCTTTGAAATGAAAGATCTCTTCATTTCTTAATGGTTTTCATTCTTTTTCTTCTGATTGTATTGAACCGACGTTTTAAATAATTAAAACTAACTTGATCTAAACAATTTAAACTTAAGTATTTGGTCATTAACATTTTGGCATGAAATGACCCGTTGCATGAAAACCCAAGAACTACAAATATTACCTCTTGAGTATGAAATGCTTATAATCACCACACCTCAGAAACTTTACGATATAGAGACTGTGAACTTTTACCAATGCCTCAGGATTATAATCCATTCATACCGAAAGAATTTAAGCCCCCCCCCCCCCCACCCCCCTTCTCGCAGTTATTGCTCCTGAATTTTAAATTTCGGCAAAAACACAACTTTTTTGCTAATTTGCTAATCAATGTAGAGACATCAGACAACCTTAATTGGATCGAAGCGTCGACCTGAGCCAATGAAAGTGACGTAAAGGTCAGAGGTCAAGGTCATTTAAAAAGGTAAATGAATAGGTTATTTATCTCTTTTGTAAAGAGTTCTTAAGAAAAACCTTTCCTTGATGTAGTAGAACTCTTCATGATATTTCAATATGTAGCCCTTCAGTCTTTACCTTGAAATATTTATAGATTTATAATTGTCCCTGTTGTTTGAGATGATTGTTATCGTAACTACCCTAAAACCATTGGAAGTAGAGACTTGAAACTTTTACCAATGTCTTAAGTTCACTTAAGAAGTTTTTTAACCTATTTTTACCAAAAGGATTCCTGGCTTCATTTAGAACGATTATTATACAATATTGGTTTGACTTTTACATAGCGTTCTCATCCGGTATTGATTTTGCTCTACAACGCTGTTGTAAACAACGACAATAATGAGCAATTAGAACGGTAATGTATGTATTCTCTGAGAAATAGAAATGATTAATGTTAAAAAAAACTCAATTTTGTAGTAAAGTAAAATGAAAAACGAAATTTCTGATTAACCAGGATCGCAGGTATACTTATATCCTCTATAGTTTGATGCCCACATCTCCGATTTTTTTTCTTTTACTAACACCGGTTTAAAGTTCGAGACAGAAGCTATTTTGAATTTAATCAATCGTCAATTAATTAATGTCGAAATGATATCTAACATTCTTGACAGATCTAAGCAGAAAACTGTAGCAAAATTTTCTTCAGGGTATATTTGGATTGGAGCTTAGAGCGTGAAAAGTAATCAAGTCATCATATAATTTATTTCACCAAATATGTTTTTCTAAGATGTCACTCTACAGAATTAACACCTGGTCCAGGAATTTTGGTTTGAGTCCATCAAATTGTAAAAAAAAAAATAATTACGAAATACGATACATGCATGGCAGTTTTTTGTATTCTATTTTGATACATCAAGCCTATAGAATACTTACTTACAAAAATTTGCACAAAAAATTAATAAGATATGGTTTGTCGATCTAGTTAAAATTTCCCAAATTATTTCTAGTAAAAAGGGACGTCGGGCAAAATCGTTGAAAATAATTTTCAGAAGGGGTTCACCCGTCCGAGAAGTGATAACAAAAAGAATGGAAAATAACTAAATCTGGTTATGATGTCCACGATCGCTTCTACCTAAATAGTGAATTTACAGCACCTGGGTTAGGGGGTTCAGGCAGTATGGCTGGCCAATATGGCCATGTAGTTTTAAAGCATATGCTATAATGTTCAAATATTCGTCTCTACTCCCACACATCTGTAAGAAAATCTGAATTCATAAAAAGAGATGTTTGTGAAACACTTACACTCCTCCCTTGGAAAAATCCACGAAATAAAATGAACGGAAACTGCAAATAATTGGAATTTTTCTAAGTCAAATGGGCATAATTCTGTCCAAAAGTCCTCGAACATACCCAAAATCGAACTCGACTTAGATTTTATCATGATAAATCTATACAATTGATTTCATTTCAATGCGTACAACCTCTGCAAAGAAAATGAACGGAAACTGCAAATAAGTAGAATATTACCAAGTTCAAGGGGCATAACTCTGTTGGAAACTGCTCGATCGTACCATAAAAGACCTAGATATCATTATATGTAATAAATGTGTATACCAAATTTCATTTTAATACGTGCAACATCTACGAAAAAAGGAACGGAAACTATTGGTGGACCGACCGACCTACATACCGACAGACACACAGACGGACAGCAGCAAAGCAATATGCCCTCTGTTCTACAAAGGGGGGGGGGGGGCATAATAATGTAGACCAGGAGGCTTTCTTTCGAATTGTAAATTGCATGTCCCCCGGGATAAGGTTTTGACTCGGGACCAAAATGGATGTATCGTGTTAATGCATATAAAGTTTAAATATTATCTTCTCTACTCCCACTCGTATGTAAGAAAAACTTAATTCGTAATTTTGTAGACAAAAAAGCCTTCTACCAAAACTGTAAATTTTATGACCCTCGAATTAGGGTTTCTGACAGGGGTGGGGTTAGTGTTAATCCATTTAATGTTTAAAAACCGTCTTCTGCACTAGGTCACTGCACCGATACTTAATAAAAACTGACTGTTCTGGAGATACTGATTACAAGCTCACAAATGATACCCCCGCTATGAAAAAATCACAACTCAAGCCTTTCTCTGTTAGAAAATAACACTGAATAATGGATGAGCATATTTTACTTAAAGTGACATTGAACTTGCATGTATTTACAGGTCAATATTAATAATAGGATTCTAATCCTGATTTGCAAACAATATGGGGAGGGATAATGGATTTTATTTTTTATCTTTAAAATATCTATTTTATCGTCCGTTCTACAAATAACAACTGCTTTATTTTTTAAAATTGTTTATGCTAATATGAGTACACAAACCAGTTTGTATTCTTTAAATTTTATTTATTTCAACTGAACTGTTAATGCATGAAGACATTTTTATCCTTATGATAACAAACGTGACTGGATCAAACAATAATCAACATGTCAAGCACCCATTTAATGTTTTGAATTTTTGGAATACCGAGCTCGATTTTTTTGTCCGAAAAAAAATTTCCATTCAATTTTTTTTCAAAACAAATTTAAATACATTGTGGCTGTCCATTTTCAAAGGGGCGGACGGTGATGAGAATTTATAAATTATTTCATATGGCCTCATAAGCAACAAAATTTTAGCATTATGGGCCGGACACAAATTTCTAACTTTTTCTTCCAGTGACCTTGATCTAACCCAATAAACCTTCGGTCAAGGTCATAACAAACCTGAAGGTCACAAGTAATCTTAGGTCACAAGTAATCTTTGTGTGAAGTAAGAATTTCCAATGTTTTTCCTTAAGAAAGATATTGACCAGACACGAATTTGGCCCTATTCCTTCCAATGTCCTTGACATTGCCGGGATGACCTAGGGTCAAAATCATGACCAATCTCTCAGTCGTAAGCAATTTTTTTGTAAAGAACTTTTAGTTTTTCCTTAAGAAAGATATGGACCGGACACGATTTTTGCACAGACAGACGGACGGTCGGACAAGGTGATTCCTTTATACCCCCTTCCCCCAACTTGTTTGTTTGGGGTAATACAAAATCCTCTACCAAAATGTAAATTTCATGTCTCCAAGGTAGGGATTTTGAATTTAGGGCGGGGCGAAACAGTCATATAGTTGTAGGATTTTGGATTTTACTGCAGGGTGTGGCCAAAATGGTCTTGTATGTTAATGTTTATAGTGTTTAATAAACGTCTACTGTGACACAATAGAAGTGACTGCATGTTTGGTAAAAAAAAAAAATTAAGCTGTCATCTTTAGTTATATTTTATGTCACCTACATGATAGGTAAGGGTTATGGATGGGTGTATATTTGTCTTATTTTATTCTGCTCTGACAGGAATTTTAATGAAAGAAATGAGTACTAAATTCATATATTTAGAGAAGAATAACTTAAGCTGTCTTTCATTGTTAAGATATTGTGAAAACATCTAGAAAGAGGATTTTTTTAACAAGTATTCCTTTTAAAGGAATGATCGCTACATGCAGTAAAATATATATAACACAGTTTTAATGATTTCCAAAATGGCAAGGCATGAATGAACTCTAAACTTAGTAGGCGAATCATACTTTCCGACTAATATTCTTACGCATATGTGAAAAAAACCCCGTGATTTGAATCTTTATGTATGTAACCCTATAAATGTTTTATTTTCAGGGTAAAATGATAAGAGTAACGTTTATAGTAATCTATGTCTAATTATAGATTTAAACAAGGTTGTCATTGCATAGTGAATAAAATAGTGCAAGGTGCATGCGTGCGCAAATAGTTAAATTTGCCAGATGCCTTATATGGACTCAACTGTGATCGGCCGAAGCCGATAACAAAAAGTTGTAACAGATAATGAAGTTACCTTGCCTTGATTTTTCAAAATTGAAGTTCCTTAATGGAATCTTTATTTGCTTGTTCTGGTTTAGTAATTAATTATTTAAAATAATGTAATTTAGAAGTTGTATGATTGACTGGCAAAACACAAGTGTGTTTAACTTAAAC
This sequence comes from Magallana gigas, assembly GCF_963853765.1. Taxonomy (NCBI): domain Eukaryota; kingdom Metazoa; phylum Mollusca; class Bivalvia; order Ostreida; family Ostreidae; genus Magallana; species Magallana gigas. The sequence goes on from NC_088854.1 coordinate 28,291,356, forward strand.
AGTGGGACGGACAACTTCGGAATGGACATTTTTCCGGCGTTGCGCACCCCAACGACCAAAGTTTAGTACCAAATGGTGGGGTATTTTATTCTAAATAAATTTATGGAAAAAAAATTGAAACATTTTTAGATAGTTTTTTAGATATTTGAACTTAAAAGTTCCAACCCCATGGGATTTTAGTTTGGAAAAAATACCCCACAGAAAACCCCATCGGTTTTGCAATAAACCCCATGGGGCAAGAAACCCCATGAAATTATTTATGGGGAAAAAAAACCCACCATTCCCGAAAAAAATCAGATGGGGTTTTTATCCCCATATTTAATGCTAATGTTGGGTTTTTTCCCCCATATTTACTAAAGTAATGATAATGGGGTAAAAAAACCCACAAAATATTAATCTGAAGTGAAGCAATAGAATCTGCTTAATGTCTGATATAAGGCCGATTGCATAGTTGATATACCTTACAAATTTTTACGGCAATTTTCAAATAAAGTTGAATTTACTCATCAAATGTATGATGGATCTCTTTGTGACAGAACAGGTTGCAAGTGATTTTAATTTTTGGTTGTTTGAATAAATCTGTATAATATTTCCATATTAGCTAGTTTATGCTTAAAATTAGCATTTAAAAATCAAGGAAAATATATAGCAGCCCAGGTGAAAACTTAACTAACCTAATGTCAATTGTTGGAAAGTACCTGTTCATGTATTCTCACAAAGTCTACTTATTAGTTTATTTCATAAGTTATCCTAAATTAATTGTGACTTTCACATTGCAATGGCAAGATGTGGTATTTATCAAGATTTTGGTCAGCTAGGACGTATTACATGTAGTCTGTAATGTTGCAATCAAAAATTTGCTGGCAATGAAGTTTTAAAAGTGAAAATATTTCAACAGCAAAACGATTAGGAAAAAATCACAAACAGCAAAATAAAACTGGACCAGTTAGCCTATTTAATATCAATCTACAACATATATATACTGTCTGGGGTTCTGTATTCGTCAAGAAGAAGACCTCGTGATATTATGAGTAAATAATGAACTACGAGAGCAAGTTCCACACGCAAAAATCTACAATCCCTTATTTTGTACTTACAGCAAATGAATTCTTTGAAGGTGATGTTTAGTGAACTGATTCACGGCATCGAAAATTAGATTCTCGGAAAATTATTTACACGAGAAACAATTTACAAATGCATGATTCAGTCCAAACACTGTGACTGTCACTGTGAGAATCTTGTTCAAATGTTGCATCGTGTTTGTTTCAGATTGTTCTTTCCAGACTGATAATAACGTAACAGTAAGCGCTTTTAAGACTATGACAGGTGTTGGCTAAAATCAGAACATGCAACTGGGGAAGCTAATACACGAAACTGTCTGTTTTGAAGTTATTTCATTTAAAAAAAAAATATTTTAAAATATTCTAGAAGTAGATCAGAACATTGTTATAAGGCCGGCGGAACAGCGGTGACAGTTGTTGTCTCAGAAAAAAAATCATTTTTTTACATTAGTGTACAGGTGTATCTTCGACCTATTGTATGCCTGTCCACTTCTCTCAAAAGAGAATATCTTCGACCATATTTTGGAGTACAGTACTGCAGTGTAATGGTGAATATATTGTACAACGGCTGCATCAGCGAACAGTGGTCATAAACTCTGTTGTATACACAAGCGCGAAGCGTGGTGAAGATATATACTTCCGAGGCAAGTGTATGTTGACATTTAACATGGCATTTTAAATTGGGTATATCTTAATTATAGTAGTAACTGCAAACTGTTTGAACTTCTCTGAGAGCTAGCTAGCAACTTAACATGGCTAATTTCTGGCAAACCCTATTTCATATACTTCCCAGAGTAAGTGCATGCATTTCCAAGCTAGTTAAAAGAAAGAGAAAACCCCAATTAAGATACCTAAAGACACCCCACACACCTTCCCCTTAATGTGCTAATTACCACTTAAAATTGGTTTTCATCCACCCTCCCTAGGAATTCACCCCTGCCCCCCCCCCCCCCCCCCCCATTACTTCTACTGGTCTGCATGGGTTTGATCCCTAATGATGAATACATCCCTGAATGTTGAACATATTTAGACTCATCAGACTGATTTTTTTGCATCATTGATAAACCAAAACTTTATGATTGCAACATGTCATATAACCTGGAATTAATATAGCAAATGGTATATATATTACATAAGTAAATAAGGTTTATCCCTTTCCATTTTTGGATTTATTATATGATTTACTGATTTTATTGTCTTGGTTTTTATATGAGGATAAATTTAATAATTAAACTAATATGAATTATACATGTTATATAGCAGCAATTTTTTTCTAAAATGTTTCAGTTTGATATGAATACAAATCATAACTGCCATGAATCCATATTTTAATGAAAATTATACTAAATGAAAATAGATCAGTAAACTTTCATTAAGTTATAATAAGTGCAGTTGATTAACAGCAGGAATGATCATTAAACTGTTATTTTAAGTAATTACAATTTATGAAATGCATTAACTTGGAATAGGGTTTCAATAAACCTCATAGACCCCTTTACTGTAAGATACTGTGGTACTGCTCTCTTGCAGGGAAATATGATCAATTATGGTGAAGTTTAAGTACTTGTGATGGTCATGCAGACCAGTTCGTATACCAGGGCGAGATAGCTCAGTTGGTAGAGCACCTGACTAGAGAATCGGGGGCCCGTGTTCGAATCACGGCCATCATTATTTCTCCCATCCTGTTACAATTGGTTCCATGACCAACCCCTGGAACTGACAGGTTAACTCCTGCCAGGGGAAAAGTCTGGGTTGATCTTCAAGGGCGAAGATCATTTAAAGGGGGAGGAATGTGATGGTCAGACCTGTTCGAATACCAGCGCCAGATAGCTCAGTTGGTAGAGCACCTGCCTAGAGATTCAGGGGGCCTGGTTTAATGGTACATCATGTTTCACCAAATAAAGTCATTTTGCCCTGCAAAAGAGCAGTCATCACAGTTACCGTGAAGGGGTCTATGACCCTAGCACAAGTGTTTGTTTCTGTTTCAGTAAAAAATATTTTTGAAATTAAGTTGACATGTAGACAAACAAAGTTATCATAGAAAACAAAATGTGAAAAAAACCATGTTTGCTCTGTTGCTTCTTCTGTCCAAAAGTCATATTTGAATAATATTAGATACATCTAGTACATGTGGAAAATCACTTCATTCTTCAGTTAACATGTAAAATATGTAAATGTATCTTTGACTGTAAAAATAACATCTACTTTGAAAATTATTTTCAAAATGAACAAAAAATTTAATATATATTTGGAATATTTATTTGATATACATGTAGAAAAACATAGGTAAAATTTGAACATTTTTCCATGAAATTCTATTACATGTATCACCATGCAGCTATCCAGCTGTATATTAATCTTATTTTACTTAAAAGCATGCATCACACTGGTAGCTATACATGTAGGTCTTATTGCTTTAGCATGGTAGACAAGAGAGTAGAAACCCCATATAGCTATAAGTATATGTAAGATATTCACTAAAAATGAGTGTTTAATTAAGCTCACTTTTTCATGGAATCAAGAAATATCATATGCAGGATGGAATGTCTCTTTGTCTGTGGCTATATATAAATATATACATGTAAAATGCTACAAATCTAAAGGTCAATTTTTAGTTTCTATGACAATTGTTTTCAAATGTGTGTGAGAATTGACTCGAGGAAATTGCCATAGGTTTTATGATCCTATATGTGAAAGGTTTTTAACATCTAGCTGCACTTCATGAAAATCAAAAGATAGGGGAGGGTATACATGTAAGGGTATTTCTTAATGTGATGTTATGCTTTTATCATGATAATATCATGAAGATACTTGTAGTATTGAATAATTAAGGTTTCTAATTATTAGAGGGGACTGAAGAGCAATTGACTTCTTAATGATTATTTAGTAAAAATGTTTTACTGAAGGAAATCTAAACCCCATGAATCTGTGTATGTTTATACTTATAGAAAGATGATTAAGTGAAGTGGAGATAGTGGGATCACTTAAATGGTTATATTTTTTCTTAAACCTCAATGGAAGTGGCATTATGGGGTTTACTTTTTTTTTAGAACTGCATATTCTTTCTTATTATAATACAAAACTCTTTTTTATAGAAAGTTAGTGTAAGTGAAAGGTAGCAAGGGACTGTTTCAGATTATTTGTACCTGTCAATTATTTGGTGAAATGGATAATTGCTCTACTTTCAGGCTTATGTTGTGTTGCAAAAAGTCATAAAATAGTTTTTAGTGATTAGCATTAGTTAGAGAGATGTTTCCTATTGAAATTGGTATGCGATATGTAGGTCCCTAATGACTTATATTAAGTTCATTATGATCCAAAGTACCGGTAAACTTTTAATTCATCTTGCAGCTATGACTGTTGTGTTGACTTTAGACAAGGGGTAAAATATAACATGAAACATTTTATTCGAAGGGGAATAGTCAATGTGTTTACATCGTTTAAATGTACAGAATTCTTGATGTAACTCATTGTAATAAAAATGGCTTTTGAATTAAAAGTGGTCATAATTAATCTTAAAAGCAATTTACAGAAACTGTTATTACCCGGTACAAGGTGATTGGTTCAGCCGGGAATGGGGATGTTACTAAAACAGAATTTACTTTTTTATTTTTCAATGAAATAAGATTAAATTTGAAAATTTCTACTTAAAATTGCACAACATAAGCGTTCTGATTATAAAGTGTTTTTGTGAGAAATAAACTCTTAGACTTAATGTCAAAGATGGCAGTGGATATATTTATAGTTTTGTCTGAAAGACCTGTCTAATTTATGAAAAAGGAGGGGGGAAACCAGACATTTGAATGGTTATTTTAGGAGTATAGTCAGAATAATTATTGCAATCATTTGTTTGGGAGTGGAGCACATGTCCACTGTTCATATAATGACACTTTAATATTGGTTGTTTATTTTATCGAATAGATTAAGAAAATGATACTGTAACAATGTTGCCAAAATTTTCACTTTTTGATTTGTGCTTGAAAAAGAGGATGTATGGGTCCTCCCAATAATTGATAATTTTTTGCATGCAGCTGGGTAGACAATATCCCAAGTACAGTTGCTTCCAGCAGTTACTTGGGGCTTGTGCATGCTGGCCAGTAAGAAAGGTAAAATTTTTAGAAAACAAATTGAGATTGGGCTCCTCTAGTTAGTGAATAATGATTTGAAAATCTCAAGAGTCAGGATTATGTTTACCTTTGCATGCAGAACAATTTTAACAATTTCTAACGACCCCGCCCCGACCCACATGTAAGAAATACACTATATATCCACTACATGTATATATCTAATTGACATATTTCTTTAATCGACAAAAAAAACTGTCTCAGTTGTATTTAGAAAATTAACATAGATTGTATCTCAGTATGCATGTATGTGATAAAATTATACATGTATTTAAAAAGTTAAACTAGTTCTACATATATACAGCGGTAGTTACATGTAGATTGCGGCAGACAACCCTTATTCTTGAATATATATTATGAGGTGTAATAAGGTATCGAATACAACTGATAACTGATCAAGAACTTCTAATACCGCTAGTGCATTGGCAGCTCATTTTCCCTGATTGTCAATATAAATATTAATTAGAGCAAATAATTGTTATCTCAATCTTCATGTTTAAAAAAATATTAGAACCTTAAATTGATCTTCACTTAAACAAAAAGATTGATAAGAAAATTAGCCACTAAGTCATTGAATGTATTTTTCTCCTCCTTGACATTTACATGTATGTTTATTTAATGGATAAAACAATGCAGTCATAATTTGAATTTCATTATCAAAAAATCCTGCTGGTATGATTCCATAATATCAATTTTATAAATCTGAGTGACAAGTATGCGCTATTCGGTTGAATATATAATTGTATTTTGATACATGTATTACATGTACATCTACATGTACAATCCAAATTTGCCATTAGGTTACTGATTATCTGGCATAGTAGCATATAGCAGTGTTTGTTTTATTGCAAAGATTATGTGTTAATTATGATCTACAATTCAGGGTGACCCAAATAAGACTTATCATCTGAGCACTCAATGAATACCAGAGATACATGCAAATTACATGTAGTAAGTTATAGCTGACCGAGTTTATAGACTTTTGAAATTTAAACTTGTTTAGTTTAATGTTATGCATTCCCATTAGGATAACATATTAATGTATCAAGTTACAGAGCTTGATTAATAATGAGATTATGAAAATATCAATAATTTTAAGAAATAACCCCATTACTACAAAATAATGCATTGTATAATAGTATGTATCAAAGACTGGACTGGACATTGTTCTAGGAGATTCAAGAAATGCACAGTGGGTTTAGAAACACTTCATTGAAGAAACAATGTAATTTGTTTGCATATCATGATAATTTTTTCAGGATGTATAAAATTGAATTAAATTGATTTCAGAGGCCAGGATGATACTGATATAAATGAAACTTGACAACCATGTATGTACCCAGAATATGTACATGTATAGATACATTGTACATTCAATTAGAGATTAAATAGTCTAATATTCTAATACTGTAAGATTTTCTATCTGAATTATCTAAATTAATCTGCAAAATTTGGTGTTTGTACATATATTATGTCTAAATAAGCTAGAGTATGAAAGTTTAAAAAAAATCCATAAACCCTTCCCAAATTAAGGAAAATGCAGCGTGTATGTTTTAACAATTTTACATTTGTCTTCTAATATTGTGTTTGAATGAATAATTTAATTACTAGAATGTAGCCCTGTGTGTTTTTGTACCTTAGAAGATGAGAGTGCTGGGCTGGCCTGAGATGAACCAAGGAGACACACTGTGTATACCTCATTAGCACCTATTGTTCTTTCACAGACCTTGCAATTAACTTAGAAATCCTACGTGTCTTTGTAATGGGCACATTCTGTGTATACCTATTGACCACCCTATTGTTCTCCTAATGCTATACAATCAACAGAGCAAAGCACTATATACACACGACACATGAAAACTTGAGAATTTGTAAGAAATTACAAACCAAAGGGAAATTCTGAATGAATGAAATTAAAATGTTTTTATAAGAATTCATAAAATAAAAATGAAAACATTATCTATATTCGAAATAAAATTTAAACATACATTGAAATAAAACACTTGATAATAATAAACAGAGACTCCTTAATAGGTGAAATTTCCTTTAAAGAAGCTTCAACAGTTGTAAAAAATATGGCAAATAATAAGAGTCCAGGCAGTGATGGATTTACAACATTTGCCATATTTTTTATATGGGTACATGCAAAGTTCGGGAACTCTCAGTCAAACAGAAACAAGGAATAATTATCTGTATCCCAAAAGATGGTATTTAAACAACTGGAGACCGATAACACTTCTAAACATTGCTTATAAAATAAGTTATGAGTGTAATGCTCAGAGAATTAAAAATATGCTTGATATAATTAGTAGTCCCGATCAAACAGGTTTCATTCCAGGAAGATATATTGGTGAAAATACTAAGCTGATATATGATCTGATGCAGCATATTGGGGGGGGGGGGGAGACATTAGTGGTGTATTATTCATAATTGATTTAAAAAAAAAAAAGCATTTGATACTGTTTCATGGAAATTTATTCACAAATATTAAGATTTTTTCAACTTTGGAGCATCCATTCAATCTTAGATATCTACTTGTCAATGTAATATAGAATCATCAGTCACACAAGCTGGAAACCTTTCAAAATTTTTCAAACATAGCAGAGGATGTCACCAAGGCGACCCAATCTCCCCCTATTTATTCCTACTGTGTGCAGATATTTTGGCATGTAAGATTAAAATAACTTTTATATTCGGGCTACACCCTGAGCCTATTTCTACAGACATTTATTCTATCTTCTTGATTATGAAATCCCATATCTGGAAAAGATGTCTTAAGGAAATACTATCAATTCATGAATTAATAATAGATATTGAAAGACATATATCGACTCTAAAATATATTGCTACAAAAAAATGCAGATTAGATGATTTCTATAAGAGATGGGAAACTTGGCTTTTTCTTCTTTCTTCTTAATAGACTTACTCAAATTTGACTGTATAATAGAGATTATATAAAACTGTCAATCAATTACTAACTCATGTTCAACAACTACTCTCTCTCTCTCTCGGCACTATTTGGATTTGAAGTAAACGTACTTAAAAGTTGTTGTGATCACTTTATTTTTATACAAATGTATTGGATTGTTCATTTTTAGATAAAAAAAAAAAGAGAAAAAATAGTCTAATAATGTAAGATTTTCTATCATTGAAAAGTGGACCTAGGTGAAATTAATCTGCAAAATTTGGTGTTTGTACGTTACGGCTAAATAAGAATATGAGAGTTAAAAAAAAAATCCATAAACCCTTCCCAAATTAAGGAAAATGCAGCATGTGTGTTTTAATAATTTTACATTTGTCTTCTAATATTGAATGAATAATTTAATTAGAATGTAGCTCTGGGTGTTTTTGTAACGTAGGTGAGAGTGGGCTGGCCTGAGATGAACCAAGGAGACACACTGTGTATACCTCATTAGTACCTATTGTTCCTTTACAGACCTTGCAATTAACTAAGAATTCTTACGTTTCTTTGTAACGGGTACGTTCTGTGTATACCAATTAACCACCCTATTGTTCAACGGAGCAAAGGTACATACACACGACACGTGAGAGCAGGTGTCCGATCGAGCTGTGCACGTGTATGCAGGAACAAAGTAATGGACAAGGGGCTGCAATTAATCTGGATGTCAACTTGGGGGGGGGGGGGTCTATTTCTGCAGCAAAGATTTTTATTATAATTGAGTTATCATAGAGACCCCCCCCCCACCCCCCCCCTCCCACACACACTCTTTTGGGGGAGAATATTAAAAATTGGGGAAAAAAAGATGTAAAGAGAGGAAAATAAAGTTAAAGGTAGACTACACGCTATCACCCCCCCCCCCACACACACACACACACACACACACACACGCATTTTATAATCGGCTTAAACGGCTCTGATCAGGATACCGGATCGGGGGGTTGGGATTCAAGGCAATGGGTTGGGACGTAGATTTAAATTTTAAAATAAAAGTGTAATGGGTACATGTATGCGCTTGAAATGAATCCCTGGGTATTTATTTAGTTGAACTCCTTTTGGTCGCCCTTATTTTCTAGGGACTTTAATAAGAGCAATAATTGAATGGTTAAACGATATGTTATGTTAATCATCTATTTAATGACCTTCGTCGGATTTTTTCTGCAAAGATGTATCACTGTTGACCAGTTTATTGCAGCGGCGATGATAACAGCGATCTGTGTTCAATTGAGCGGTGAAGTGTTTCTGGCGTGTGATCACAATTAACAGGGCATTAATTAGATAAAAGTAAAGAAAATACGTTCTCTAGCTTTTATGATTTATAACAAGATGCAGCCATTACCAATTACCGGAGAATATTACCGCAACAATGAATAAGCATATCAAACATTGTGCATTGTACTGAAAGTTACTGTAGTAAAAATATCTTTATACATCTTAAACAAGTTAATACAATTATCAGTAATGAATTATTTCTGCATTCTAATATCAATACTGGAAGGATAAATATAACAATCAGCTGTATATTTCAAAGTTTTTTTGGCAAGAATTAGACGTTCTGGATGTGCAACAGAGACTAATAAGTAAATGATCATACATTAATATAAACTAATTAAATTAAATGTCGTCAAATGGAAACAAAGATCAAGTACAATGATTTTGCATTGGTTCTGATAGTAGTAAATATGTAACAATGATATAAATATAACATTAAATGTAAAAATCATTGGACACGTCGTAGAATATATCATTATTTCTAGTCAAATTAGGTTTAATCTCGACCCCCCCCCCCCCCCCCCCCCCGCTGTTATCGATAAAATTTGCCGCACGGGTATGAACACCTTCCGACGCACAGGGTAATTAAACGAGAAACGATTATTGAATACTAAATCATATCTGATGGGTATAAAAATAGGTAATGAAATTTTAAAATATCTTAATTTAAAAAAACACCATTTATTTATTATTTTTCCGTAATCAGTTAATGGCCCTTTTTGATATCGTTCAAATATTTAATTACATTGCCAGAAATTAACGAGCGCCGTGGCGCATATGGTAGCGCATTGGCCTACAGACCCAAGGGTCGTGGGTTCGGATCTCACGGCCGGCAATGATTTTTCTCCAAATTTTCTTTCTGTAAAATGCCACAAAAATTAAAATAATATCATTCCAGTAACAGTTACTTCTCGGCTCGATACAAATCTGACAACATAAAATCAAGCATGCATTGATATATTTACTATACATGTAGCGTTCCGATGATATGTATACACATGTGTTGAAATTTGGACAGTGAATACAAAGTACGTGTATACACAGGGCTTGGTCTTGTTCAGTTTATTATGAAATCGTGGGAATATATTAAACGATACAAATGTGCAATGGGCCTCATCCTTTGACTTAGATTGTGATGCCTTTTTGTCGGCCTTAGACTCTGTTATTATTGCCGGTGTGGAAATCACTCCAAGTATTCTCATGATTAAGCTTTAAAATCATTCCAAAGACTGCATGATTTGTTCTCCATGACTATGTATTTCAAGCACTGGTTTATTTTGTATAAAGGTTATCCATTATATATACTTGCCAAATTAATTGCAATGGGAAATTCGATTTTAAATAAAATTTCAGCTTTTGCTCGCTTGAGATAAGTCCTATACAATGGGTAGAGTGTGAAAGAAATAGATAAGAGGTACTTACCGGTATACATGCTATGAATTAATTTAAAAACAAAATAATTATTGTGAGAGGCTTCTACAGTATATTTAAACGCACTGATTTTGTCACGTGCTTCTGATGTACTATAGCCATGGTATCTATTTTTTATCATCCTGGACATTATCACAAAATTTATACTCTTACACTAAAACATTCTGCGGAAAAGAAAAAAAACAACGCGACTTTTCATCAAGTACCCCCACCCCCTAATAAGAAAACATGTACACAAGCTGAAACTATCCGTCGAAAAGTATTATTGTACATATATACCTTGATAACCACCTTATTATCTCCTGTTAAATTAAGAATTTAATAATTATTGGTTTTACTAATAGTATAATGATATAAAACATTTTGCATACTTTATTTATTGGTACTGCATTTAATATTGTTATAACGCCCCTCCCCTCCCCCCCCCCCCCCCCCACCACCATTGACACTGAATTCATCATGTTTATAGTTAGATGAATAATCTATATAATAATACGGTGTTCAGGATGTTAAATAACTAATAGGATTTTCGAGTTCATTAAACGGCATTATACTTAAAATTCACGAAAGATCGACTGCTCTAATCGAAATATCTATCTCCCGATTTGTCTGTAACTATTTCAACATCCGGTTTTCAACTCCATCGCTTGGTTTGGGCTAGTGTTGCTAAGTTTGTGTTTCTTCTGTCCATTTTCAAAGGTAATTCCATTGACTGCAAATCAGTTTCATTTTAAATTTATACGTCTATATATTCTTTAATAACTTCTAAGTGAAAAGCTAGGTAATGAAAAAAAACCCAACTTTTATTCTTGGACCGAATTTTCTCGAAATAGTGAGACCATAGATTTAAACTGTTTTAATATGCTATTATATTTAACAGAAGTTTAAACATTATATGTAATCTTTGTGATTGCATAAACCGTAAATTTATGCCATTATTAGTTGATCATATAACATTGGTACATACAACTGTACAATACAGTTCAGTATTGATAAATATTTACAACCTGTCAGATTTTAAAGAGTTTTATAATAAGCAGGGCAATACTTATTTTGAATTAGTTATAACTTTTAAACATAATTTACATAGTTTTCATGACATATTTTTAGGCAAATTAAAGGATGACAGAGCATACCTCTGATGCTGACACTTTTCATTTGAAAAAAAAGCATTTTTGGAAGACATTACCAACATCTGTGGATTATAATTCAAAGCAAGAGAAAATCTAGAGTCATTAAACTAATGCAAACATGAATAAATCAGTCTCGAGTAACTTATCATTGAGAATCTGATTTATTTGCTTGGATTGGTTTAGTTAACGTCACCCCATACTGTCTGCACTGTGAGTACTGGTATTTTAATAGATTGGTAAAATATTTTAGTAATTTTACATTATGAACAAATGGGATAAAATACTCCATGCATATGTGGGATAATAAATCCCATGACATCTATTTTATGGGATTAAAAACCCTAAACTGTTATTTAAGAAAAAAGTGGGTTTTTAAACCCCACATTATTTTCATGGGGTTTTCTGCCCCATGGGGTTTATTGCAAAACCCCATGGGGTTTGCATGGGGTTTTCTGTGGGGTATTTTTTCCAAACTTAAATCCCATGGGGTTGGAACTTTAAAGTTCAAATATCTAAAAAACTATCTAAAAATGTTTCAATTTTTTTTCCATAAATTTATTTAGAATAAAAAACCCCACCATTTGGTACTAAACTTTGGTCAATAGTGTGTATGGAAAGGGGTGCGCAACGCCGGAAAAATGTCCATTCCGAAGTTGTCCGTCCCACTGTTCTTAGTAAGAATACAAATATACTTGCCACTAGAAAAGTAATAATTGGCCAGCCAAAATCACTGATAAACGAAACACTAAAATCCTTTGGGGATAAATACCAGATGGTGATGAAATGTTAATTAAGAATGAATATTCAAATCCTGGAACATGAGAAGTGAGTAGATGTAGAAGATTTAATTATTTTTTCGTTTAAATGTCCTTCATGACGACTGTCTGTTTGACCCCTGGGAATGGGGATATGAGGTTGTTTTAAATAAAACACGTTTACTAGCCACCTTGTTTTAGTTCATCTTTGAAGACATACACACATGAAACCTACATATATCTTGAAAGTGAACGAATATGGGAGATTGTATCACACTCTGGTTTTCACCGTCGTGATGTTTGGGGAATAGCTCAGCAGATTTGTGGCTATGTGAGGAACTCACGTTCACAATACCTGAGGAATCAAAATCAAAATCCGTAGAAATTAATTAAAAGATGTTTATTTCGATGAGCCGCAATTGGAAAGTGGTTTCAAATCACAAATATAAAAATATAAAGTTGTACAATTTCAGAGATTAAAAGCATTATCTAAAACACAAATGATGATGTAAACAAACATGTAAACACGAGTGAAAATAACGTACAGTACACATAAAAAGAAATCAAAACAAGATCAAGCACACGGCTTACCTATAAAATGTTTCCTTTGTAATAACATAATGGATCGAAAATGAATTATCGAAAGAATAAAATAATTACTTAAGATTTTGACATGTTTTAGAATTTAGCGGATAAAATTTCTATTTTCGTTTTGTATAGGTTAGCTTGTTTATCTCTTAGCACAGAAGAGTTCTTTTAATTTAGCGCGGTAAAATTTAAAGTTGAAATATGAAAAATTCGTGAAACTAATTAATTAATAAGGATAACGAATTACTTACGTTATTTAGTTCAATAACAAAATTAATATAAGTTGAACAGAATCTTTATAGTTAGATTTGATAATTTAAGAATTGTCATGATTTATTAATCAAATTCCCTTACAAGTAAATAATAATAAAAAAAACTTTTCAAAAGTCTTAAAATAAGATTTCCTAAATAATAAATATTATTAAAAAGTACTTAGAAATAATTTTGAGCTTACCTGAGGAATCAAAATCAAAATCCGTAGAAATTAATTAAAAGATGTTTATTTCGATGAGCCGCAATTGGAAAGTGATTTCGTAAAAATCACTTACCAACGCGGTCACTCTACGGACTTGAAATTGACCAATCAGGTAACTCATTTTAAAAAGGTTAACGCCCAATTTCGGCAAAATTTCTTTGATGCTTGACACTGTTAACTAAGCCAAAAAGGTGTTACAACAATTACTCGCATTTCTGCAAAGAAGACCTGTAACAAAGACAGGATTAACTTGAAGCCGAAACAAAATAAATAAGTTTATCTACGTGGAATTTCGAAGTGTCAAGCTAATGCGCCAAAGAATTTATTTCCAAAGAAACCGAAAAACGAAATGTTTACATTACTACCTAACAGCCTGTCAAAAATTCTTTAATGTAAAATGACATTCTATGTGTTACATAAGATGTGCTAGTAAACTTTGGGAGTGAAAATTAGTCTAAATAAGATTTATGTAAGAATACCATTTTAAGTTAAAAGAATGTATGAGATATTTCATCGCACTAAACGAAGTAAATTAATTAAACTAATTTCAATTATTAAATTTTGATACGTAATTAAAGGTCATAAATGCACGAATTTCTATTTCAAATAACAACATTTTTCAATTAATTGAACAGTTAAATATCATGAATTGCTGATTCATGTTACTAAACTGTTATAGTTAAGTTTAAATTGATAAATTTTAAACTTTTAATGTAACAATTGTTTTCAGTCTTGCATCTTTTCAATATCAAGTCATACACTCTAAAATGATCTTTTTATAAGTTTTTCGCCAAAATTACAGTTTTCCTAGTTCGTTTTGAAAGATTTCAGTTAGAGAGGTGGTCGATGTCTTTATTTCAATATTTTTATTCATTTTACTCTGTGTATGGGCTCTGGTACTCAGGCTACCGTTAAAGTCTGTTGCTCTCTTGTTTATCTTTGAAAACTAGGGATGTCAACGAGTACCCGGTTAACCGGGTACTCGATCGAACGTCCGAGTATCGAATACTAAAATTGGTACTCGGTTACTCGGATGTATATTTTTTAATATTTCTAAGTTCATATAATAATGCATTAAAACATCGGTTTTAAAACTTAAAATGTCCACTGCACATGTACATAAAGTAATTAGGATTTCTTACGCCTCTAAATATGCTAAATGACCGTTATCGCCTGTGGCAGTGTTTATATAGTAATTATCGTGACCAAGCACCTGTTACCTAGCTTTTCTCACCTTTGGCTGTTTTACCCTTATTTTTGGCTTACTTTAATGATTTGTTTTCACTGAACATCGTTGATATAGTCTATTATATAAATTAGATCGGCACACAGTAGAGAAATTGAACAGACCTAAAATGCCGCCACTGACTTCAAAGGTCTGGAAATACGAAGTGCTCATAATTCTTACAACAGAAACACACTTACGGGGAAACCTCCCATTAGATCATGTGGTTTTATTTTTACACAAGTGACCAAGGTTTTACAGTTATCAATGTACTTGTTCATATTTATTTACACTTTTACCGAGTACCCGGGTACTCGATCGGAAAAACGTTAGAGTAACCGAGTACTAAAAATTGACCGATTTGACATCCCTATTGAAAACAGTATATAAAATATTTTAAAATTTTATTTGTCTGATTCACATAAACAATATTTGTCGTACTTTTGATTTTAATTTTTTTTTTTACTAAATCTGATCTGCATGATTCAGTGAGACAGTGTTAGAAGTGTAAAACCTTTCAGTAGCAATAGATTAAGAGACAACTGACAAGTCTTAGAGGGTTCTACTGAGATATGCTAAGGAAAATGGTATTTCATTCATTATATGATTGTTCTTTAACCACTTGATACATGTTTCATCAATGTTCTGTCGTATGATATTGTGAAATACTTACATGTAAGTGGCAAAATGAGAAAATGTCAAATGTCTGACAAAACCTAGTATGTTCACACACTTTTTTATTCCTAATGCTTGCACTATGCATTCACCCTAACTGTAACGAGAAAGCTTACATAGTGTTATTTACAATGTGATGTTGAACATTTTGTATTTACAGCTACCAGGTAAATTCAAAATTTCCAACATGACAGTCCTACTGAGATGTGCCATGGAAAGATTATATTTCATTCGTTTTATGCTTGTTATTAATCTTAATCCATTTGATCTATAGTTTATCAATTAAGTTTTGTCATATAAACTCGTGGGATATTATCATTGGGAAAAATGCGAAAAATGTCAAATGTCTGACAAAACCTTTATTCACACACTTGTCCATCCCCAATGCCTGCATAATGTATTCACTCGGTTTTTTTCCTGTTTTTTGTCTTTTATACAGTGTTAGAAAAAATTAAACTTTGTTAAAAGTTGATTGAGTTGTTTCATTTTACAGGATAAACCAAATGGTAGAAAGGAATTCATCACGCTCCAAAATCCCCATGTTCTATAAATACTTCCAAATATTTGATTGTCTTGTTATTAAATCTTTTTAGATTTGTAAAAATAATTCCTTTATGAAAGTGTACCTTCATTCTGGGACAATCAAAATACAATTAATTAAAATTTATATAATTGTAATAATTATATATATATATATATATATATATATATATATATATATATATATATATATATATATAAGCACAAACATTGCAATAACTCTCAAATTGACATATATCTGCCCAGAGTGAATGATATAGATATATATTATAAAGCACAAGGAAATTCACTTTTTATTGGAGCTCCACCGCCGCCCCGACCGAGGCTTGAACTCACGACCTCTGGAACCCATTCTCCAAGACAAAAATCTTGCTTTCGATGACGAACGGACCCTAGCGCGCTGGCCAGATTTTTGTCTTGCCTAGGTTGTTAGCGCGGTGGCCGCTCACTGCTAGGAGAATGGGTTCCAGAGGTCGTGAGTTCAAGCCGCGATCGGGGCGGCGGTGGAGCTCCAATAAAAAGTGAATTTCCTTGTGCTTTATATATATATATATATATATATATATATATATATATATATATATATATATATATATATATATATATATATATATATGATATTTATTGTTGTTGTGATTTTTGTAGCAAACAATGTTTTCCTAATTTGTCCTAATATATGGTTTTCAAGTATAAGTATTTTCCAATAAAATTTTAAATGCTATGTTTACATTCCTATATCGATCCCGGTTTGATAATATTGAAAAATAAAACCATTGAGAATATGACCATATCAAGTTTAACATGTGAGTTAAAGTTATGATAATTAAAACTTCCTCTGTGAAAATTTTAAAATAATTGATTTATTACGATGCAACAAAAGTCCTATAGCACAGACTTTGTCCAAGAGTCATATAAATAGTAACTTACGTTTGGTATGGATTAGTGTAATCCCCGAACCTGTAGGTCGCTACTGAGGATGGATTTAGATTAATATTTGAGCCACACGAAAGTTGAATGACTGAAAGCAGATGGAAAGAAACACTTAATAATTACTTCATGAGAATTCAAAGGCAGATGAATATAATACAGTAAATGAATACAGTCATGTTACTCAGTTTATTTAAGTTCAAATCGATTAAGTTTATTCACTCAAACCACGAAATGGTACACGAGTTCAAAAAGTATATACAGTTTAAAAACCGGGATAGAAAGAAAGAAAGAAAGATAGATAGATAGATAGATAGATAGATAGATACAATGTAGATAGATAGATAGATAGATAGATAGATAGATAGATAGATAGATAGATAGATAGATAGATAGAAAGAAGGACGGACGGACAGACAGACAGACAGACAGACAGACAGACAGATATTATAATAATGATGGAAGATAGTTGATTAATTGAGGACACATTACTTGTATTGTATCAAGACTACTGTATATTTTGATAATAAAATAGAAAAAAAAATCAGTGTTTACATATCATTAGTACAAGACATAACTTAATAGTATTCATCAGTTAAGAAAACTAGTATCAATCTATATATTGTAGCTCGGGGCCCTAGATTGTTAGTTTGTAATTTACTGTAGCGAAGAAGAGGAGGGGGGGGGGGGGGCATTACGATTATCTAGTAGACAATGAATTATAATACAGTAAAACAGTTATACATGTATAGCTATACAGGTAACATTTCTTAACAAATCAAAGCAGTTTACGACCTTATTTTTCATTAACTAGTGTATTTTATTGAAACATCATCACATTTAAAAAATCAATGTAAAATATTTTGTAAAAAATCGACCGGTGCTTGTTACATGTAGTTTCAATTAATAAAAAAACTGATAATTTGCATTTACGCTGCTGTTGTTGAAATACATAATTGGGGCCAGCTTTGGGCGTGGAAGGCTGTTTTCTTTTCCCCGTTAAAGGCCAAGTTTGTTGTTTTCATAACGCTCACGCTTGAGTGGGTTCATCGCATTGCATTTACCAAGATTTGAAAGTATCTATAATTTTAAACAAATCACAGACGTTGTCTTGACATTTTCAGTTTTCGCGAACGTGTTTACATTATTTTGCTTTGCAACAGGTTCTTTAAATTACGCACCCAACGGAAATATTACAGAATAATTACATATACTAAGCATAATTTGCTCTATTTCTTACGGAAACTTATAGTTACTTCATAGCTCTATAGAAACAGCCAGATTGAATCTACACGCCCTATTTATCGATTGGTCGAAATCTACAGCGGCTGAAAGTGACAGGACTGAAATTGACACGCCCTGTTTATCGATTGGTCTGAACCTACAGCGACCTTAGTAAAATCCCGGACTGCACGAAATAATAATGACGATGCCAGACTCAGTCTCACAGGAGACGATTTGGCTGTTTCTTTTAGCTAACGTACTTTTGTACATTAATAGTAATTCAGTGAATTTTACTAACTTTTCATAATCAGTTTATTAATTAGTTGAAAAAAGTTGTTAATATAAACAATAAAATGCTTTCTTTGATGATTAATGCGGGTTATGAAAGTAGCGATCACTGCAGGGGAAATTTACATTATCCGCGTTATATGCATTTTTCCTGCAATGTCGCTACCTTCATATACCGAATGAATCACCAAAGAAAGCATTTTACTGTTTAAATAATTGCATGGGTGGGGAATAAAATAGTTTTTGGAGAGCGATATCGCTATTTCCTGCGAAATATAACTGTTTCCGGAAGGGCAATATAACTCTTTCTATCACAATTAAGCAAATATCGGAGCACAGGAACAAGATAACCTCATTTATGACATAACAGGACATATTATTCAAAAATAAAATTTAGTTTAATAACAAAATCCGCTTCCATTATTTAAAATACTAATCAATCTACATGTAGATTAACGTAACCTTATCCCCCATCACCACTTATATCCCTCCATCTATGTATTAAGGAGGTTCACCTCATCACTGGTACATGTAGTAATCATGGCCGTCTTTACCATCATAGAACTTTCCATTCATAAAATATAACTATAGTGTGCCCCAACATATCTATGCAGCGTATTTGAATGTTTTTAATTAAAGATACACACACCTGTGAAGAAGTGCTGTTGAAATCGATGAAGGAGGAATATCTAAGATATCTGCATTGATATATTATTTTTTTTACTCGAAGAAAATCTCAGAAACGTAAACAGATTTCATACAGAGATTTCTCCATTCGGAAGTCACTTGGAATACCTCGCAAAATTTTTCAACGTTACCATCCTGTTAAAGTTATGTTTGTTGCAAAGTAAAACTTTATTTTCAGCCGTGTTTTAAAACCTGATAAACTGAAGGGTCGTTTCAAAGGAGAAAGTTTGGAATGTTATTTCATACTTTTTAAATGAACTTCATTGGAACCCTGGTATTTATAAATTTCAAGTAATTAAAGCTCAATGTAAATCGAACATATCTAGCATAAATATTTAAAATCAAATGAACATGAGGTATATATGTACTATTTTGGTTAAAATAATCATCTTAACGCCCTCAAGCTTTTTTTTTGACTGGGTATGCATTACCGTGATCTTGGATTTTTCTAGACGAAATAACATTCAGTTGTATCGATCAATGTACGATTATTTTGTATATTCCTATTTTGAATCTCAGCCCCTCTCTTTCCAAAAACCGATAAAATGCTTAAATTTACCTGCATGACTAGGTCTCCACACCATCGACACAACAACGACGATTTGGAAAGTATACAGGGTGGACACCATTCTCATCCTTAAGGCAGTTAAACCAGACACCGCCTACACTCTCAAGTATACACTCTTAAAAGACATTTACGATAACTTCTGGTTAAACATGCAGGTTCACTAGATTACTGTCAACAAAACAACTGAAGTGACATCGAATATGAAAGTACTTAACACATTAAATATGTAATACTTGTAAAGAGTGATAAATGACACATTAAAAAAAACTACATACAGTGTTGATCACGACGAAGTTGTTCGTGGTCGTCATAGATGAAATACGACACGATGGCTATAAATTGAAAAGAAAGTAAAAAGTAACAGTGTGGTATTTACCCGAACCTTGCATGCATAGGCTGACGAGGGAGCCCCTGTGACTCCGTCAATAGACTTTTTTCTCATTATTAACTGGTGCATAACAACAATAAATACATCTTGGGCAAAAACTGCCGTCAATAGCTTTAAAAAATTGAACCTACCTGTTCAAAATTCAGACGAAAAGCAGGATTAATCGAGCATTCAGTTTTAGGTTGGGCTTCACAACAACTATGTAAATTAAGTATGCTTACGTAATTAATGCACTGCATTGTATTAAACAGAGCACACACCTGTGTGATGACACGAGTTTAAATATATACACACTGTCAGGTATTTGAGAGATGTGGAAAACTATCGACAGACCATTAAAAGGCCAGCTACATGACCTCGTATCAACAAAATAATTGAAAATAATGCCTTGCTCATATTTCTGCGGGAGTCTAGTGTCGCTAATATCTGTCTTGATCTTGATAATAGACCGTGTGGGACATGTTCTACGCCCATCCAAATTCATTTAAACAGAAAACGAACACCTAAGAATTCAAAGCGAAATAAGAAAATAAAAAGCCAAAAAATATTTGAGGTACATTGCATAACAAATCACAATAGTTACAAGAAACACCTATTAACATTTTTGATGATTCAATTTATATGACAACAATGAGGCAAGTTCCTTTTACGGACATTATTCATATAATTACGGAAATATTTAAAAACCATAAGAGACAATAAGGAAAGAAAACTTTTCACAACTACTGGTATAATGAATTAAACATGACGTGTATATATATATATATATATATATATATATATATATATATATATATATATATATATATACAGTGTATATGATGTATTCACCCGAATTGTTTTTACAAGATTATGTATCTTAAAAAACAAAAGAAAAGCAGTGAAAGTCAATGTGACAGCAAACCTGGTTTTCTTTTGTGTGAATAGTACCCATTATCAAATTGTAAACCCTGATTTGAAAAACACTACCTTTCCAACGAAATGAGTTCGTTATATGCAATATTTTACTAAAAATGAGTAAGTTCAACCGCTGGTATTTTTGCATAAATTAACAAAAATCGAAATTCAAGTAATATGCGCATCTCTCATGTACATACAATTGATCTGCAAACAAAAATTTCCTATTTTGTAAACTGTAGGAGAAGTTATCTATGCATAAGTAATACCATACACGTATGTACAGTATTATGCCAAAAAATTACAAGTTCAACAGCTGGGGTTTTTAAAAATCAAAATCCAAGTAATATGCAGATCTCTGCTATATATACAGTTGATCAAAACAAAGACTTACAAAATGTATCATCTTGAAAACCAAAACTGTAAGAGGAGTTACACTTTATCGGTCGATAGGGGTACTTTTTTGAAATCCGCCCGCCAACCATTTTCACCATTATAATTACCAGATTTTTTTCTTTGGAAAACCAGGTTAAAAAAGAGTTGTCACTGAATGAAATGAATTCTTATCGACCGCTTTTGAAACCGAACTTGACAAGACCAAGCTTTCCAACAAATCGAATTTGGGAAGACATCCTCACAACGTCGGGGGTCTGGAGTTCACTCGTGGCCCTTGGATCCCAGTCAAACTTGATTGAAATTCTGCGGGTTGACTGCAGCGACCTCTTTCAGGGATTATTACAAATCGTGAATAAATATCCTCCTAATAATCAAATAAGGCCTTACAAATAATCTTTTGGTGTTATAGTCAAGATGATGGATTAAGAAGTTGTAAACAGAGTTTGTTGTAAATTCGGTGTTAAATTAAAACCACTAGATGCGGTCAACAATTTTCGGCGATTGGTGCGCTGTAGAGAGAAAACGACACATTTATAGAAACAAAGATGGTAAGTTCATGGAAAATTCCTGGTGTATGAAAGCTCGCCAATTGTTCTAGGAGAGTGTGATTGCTCTGTATGTTTAAAAGGGGGTTAATACATTAACAAGAAGGGGAATTTCGAGCATGGTTTGCACATATGTAAGAGATGCAATCTTCTGGCGCGTACGGCTGCATCTACTCCACACACTGGCGTCAAAGTATGAAGTATGGTTTTCGTAATCCATCTTGTGTAAATCTAGGCAATCCTAAAAGATCAAACATAATTAAATTCTATAAAGTTAAAAATGCAGATTGAGAAAATGTGTTTCATTTCTTAACAAATGATTTAGTTTGAAAAGGACAATTTCTGCAGAGACAATACGTCCACGAGTGAACTCGGACGAGGATTTCTGACGGTGTGAGGATTGTACCAATATAAGTAGAGATTATGTTCAAAATATCAAAGTGTATTGATTTGTTGATGAGGAAGAAAAGTGGGAGCAAAATTTAAATTACGGCATCAAAACATCATTTGCAAACCATTATTAATATTTATACAAGATGTAGTCTCGGAACATAAACCCCAACAAAAACGTTCTTTAAAAATTGTTTTATAAAATTTTGTTTTGAAGATAAAGCAATCTTTATAGCATTAAAGGGATAGGATCTTCGGACCATTAAGTTAAATGCAATTTGCGCGGTTTTTTCGCTCATAGATGATTACTAATGCCGACTTGAACATTTAATTTGTTTTTATAGCATCTTTAAATATATGCAACATTTGATTTTATTGCATTTAAATTGACTTACTAGTACATGTATTGGGATTCTGGCTATAGGGTTAAGCTGAGCCACATCTTTTCCTATCAATATAAAATGTAACTAATTAGCCTTAGATCGATAATTTAACGGTTACATTTCACCCCGTCCACTTTTTGGGCAGCATCAGTCAAACAAGCGTTTGGATTTTGGCATGGTAAACTTGAATTGCAAATGTGTTATACCTGTGTGTTAGCCGGACTGTTAAGAGATTGCAGTTGTTATTAGTCCCCTACCGGTTTCACCGGAGGAGACTATAGCTTTCCTCTGCGTCCGTCAGTCCGTCTGTCTGTCCGTCCGTCTGTCAGTCCCACTTCAGTTTTCCACACTTTTTTTTCTTTATGCGTTTGAGGAATTATATGAAATTTGCTGAACAGCTTCAAAATGTCAAACTACTGATCAAGTTAACACTTTTGTAGCGTCTGGTTGATATATTTGCGAGAAAATTGATTTTTAATATTCCATTTTTTTAATGTTGGGGTTCGTTATCGTGTTCAGTGTGTATTAAATAAACGAGGAAAGTATGTTGTCAGTAATAATATCGTGCATTACTTGTACCATTCCATTTATTGTTTGTAACAAACAAAAGAATTCTGTAAAATAGTGTCAAGCATTGTGTTGTAAATTTAATCGACGGGGTATTTTGTATCATTATATGGCAATCGGGTTCGTTGTCGGGTTGGTCTGTTGATTCGGTGTACAGAAGACGGTAGGAAATGATATTCTGCATAACAGTGCATTGTTTTCACAAATTTCTACCAGCAAATACTTAATGGACTTGTCGAAATTACAGGAGATAAAATAAAGAGTATTATTTTACTCATTTTTATTTATATTTATATCAACTATGTAGTTTGAATTTCCTCTGTTCTTTTATCTCTGATTAAAGCATAACATCTCGTTTATAATAGTTTTGAAATTGATGTATGCTTCGACCTTGAAGCTTTTATAGAATAATACAAACCGGTAGGGGACGTGTATTGCTTATGCAATACTCTGAGAATGCTTGTTCAAATCTTATTTGACCAGAAAGTGAATTACTCGCACACTACTATTAGATTTCATTGTTTAACGAATTTGGTCATGAAATGGGTGTTAGGGTGAGCGTGAGTAACCTTTGAAGACCTGAAATTACCTATTACCGGATGGTATGAAGAACATTAACCTTATTACCTTAACATGAGTTTTCTCTGTATCATAGCTGCAGATGCGGTAGGGTACGAAGGGTACAAGAGCATTCTGATATGCTGGGTTAGGGGTCTATATTATGTTTTTGCTGTCAATGGCTTACATTTACATGAAGTTAATTCTTTATTTTAAAAATCTCGACATTTTTAAAAATCTTTTTATTATTCTAGAAGAAGTAAGTCGCGATAGCAGGTTTAAGCCACCCCCTTGCCCTGCCATTTCACTTTAAATACCAGACTGCTTTATGGTGTGGATATCACACATTTTCCCCGATTTCTAACACTTGCTTCTCCAGTTAATTGACTGCTCATTATTGTTTGTGTTGGTAGAAAGTTTAAAAATCATTTTCCATCTCTGAGGCATTTGATTTTATCAAAACTAGTTTGTTACTATCAAGGATAATACAACAAATAGTCAAGGGTTAAAATACATGTATTTTTAAAATGTTATTTTCATTTACCATTCACAATTCATGCAAACAAAATTAGAAGGCAAAGAACGTGTGTTTATTAGACATTTAAGTCCACGAGAGACGAGTGTCTATCTTATAAAAGGTTTTGATCAATGAGGCACCTGAAATTCTAAACTTTGAACCTACAATACCCAAACAATTTATTTGTTGTTTGAAAATTGCATTTTAATTCAGACGACAATGGTTTAATAGCCAACAACTAAAACTAAATTTGATAATAAAAATTAAATTGATCTGAATGATGTATCAAGAATGTGTTCAGAAATGAATTAGCTAAACTTCACTTGAGAAATACAATTATGTAAAAGTCAGTTGAATTCTGAGTAGGTAAAATAATTTATGTTCTTTATACATATGTAAGATAGAGAAGTCATATTCCTTTGAAGAACTGTTAAAAATAAAATGACTATCATTTTATTTCAACAATTAAATTTTTGCAATCTCCCCTACGCCGCTCTTGTGAAATGCGTCAAAATGGGATTGATTTTTAACGGAATTTAAAAAAAAAAAATGATCTCAGTACTAAAGAGACACTAAATAGTGAAATACATTTAAACAAAAGTTTGATTATTTAGACACGTTCTGTAATATGTATTTTATATGCTTTAAGCTGCTTTTTTGAAGTTGAAATATGTCGCCTACTTAAACCTTAAAGTTCAAGTCAACCATCGGCCGTGATTAAAGCTGCTTGGTCCGATTTTTTTGTAATTACAGTATCAATTTTCTTCTTCATACAAACCATTTATCTTAGAAAGTTATGGACTTTCTCCTATTTACACTAGCATAATCAGTCTCCTTTCAAAGTTAGAAATATTCAAATTAAAGAAAAAATAATTTCTCTTTGGGCAAACGAAAAAACAAACCAAATTGCATCACGGGAATGTTTAGAAAAGGAAACCGCTTGGTTTCGTCACCCGAATGATTAGGGTTATTCAACCCGCATGCTATGCATCGATTATAGAGAAAGCAGACTTTAGAAATATTAGCGAACAAAACATACACATGTTTATTTGTAATTTGTCTGATCATTTCGACCTTTATTTAAAGCGATGTCAGTTTCGTAATACAACCATACCCGTCTCATCGTCAGGGGTGAAATTTAACATGAGGCGAAATAACGTGGTACCTTTTAATGACGTTTGTTTTGTTAGCAAATTTTGTACGTATTTTTCTTCATTGAATTTGGCATAATTGACAGGTAAAACTTCTGAAATGTCTATTATTATACATATACTAAGCATAGCCATCGTTTAAAAACGTGCATAAAATTTTATATAAAATCGGACCAAGCAGCTTTAAATAAAAACCACCTTTAGTTGTGCTTTAAAATTATATTACAAAAGAAAATGAAAATGATCTTTTATTTCTTGCGTGTATCTTTACAATTGACTAAGAACTAGAAATACAAAACGAACAAGAATAGAATTCCTGGGTCCCCCGTCGGTCAATTATTATACTTACATATATCTCTGATGTCTTCAGATGTTCATAAACTAGTAATATATTCGATGATGGGACGGAGCGCGATATAACAGTATACAGATGGACAAACAGACGCACGTTTGTACTGAATTACAGACGGAAAGGAGTAAAACAATATGCCCCCTTCAGCTCGTCTTTGTGTGAGCATAAAACATTTGGTATAAATTTTATGAATATCTTAAAATTTGTAGGCATGAAAGCACTTTCAAGGTATATTTTTATTATAATAATGAAGTCATTATTGTGGTCAAAGTCTCATGACTCCAACAAAAAGTATCGACCAAGGCTGATTTAGGAACTTGACCAAGGTATTAGTGGTATAAACATTTGGTATTAATTTAACAGTGGGACGGACAACTTCGGAATGGACATTTTTCCGGCGTTGCGCACCCCTTTCCATTCACAACAACGACCAAAGTTTAGTACCAAATGGTGGGGTATTTTATTCTAAATAAATTTATGGAAAAAAAATTGAAACATTTTTAGATAGTTTTTTAGATATTTGAACTTAAAAGTTCCAACCCCATGGGATTTTAGTTTGGAAAAAATACCCTACAGAAAACCCCATGGGGTTTTGCAATAAACCCCATGGGGCAAGAAACCCCATGAAATTATTTATGGGGAAAAAAAACCCACCATTCCCGAAAAAAATCAGATGGGGTTTTTATCCCCATATTTAATGCTAATGTTGGGTTTTTTCCCCCATATTTACTAAAGTAATGATAATGGGGTAAAAAAACCCACAAAATATTAATCTGAAGTGAAGCAATAGAATCTGCTTAATGTCTGATATAAGGCCGATTGCATAGTTGATATACCTTACAAATTTTTACGGCAATTTTCAAATAAAGTTGAATTTACTCATCAAATGTATGATGGATCTCTTTGTGACAGAACAGGTTGCAAGTGATTTTAATTTTTGGTTGTTTGAATAAATCTGTATAATATTTCCATATTAGCTAGTTTATGCTTAAAATTAGCATTTAAAAATCAAGGAAAATATATAGCAGCCCAGGTGAAAACTTAACTAACCTAATGTCAATTGTTGGAAAGTACCTGTTCATGTATTCTCACAAAGTCTACTTATTAGTTTATTTCATAAGTTATCCTAAATTAATTGTGACTTTCACATTGCAATGACAAGATTTGGTATTTATCAAGATTTTGGTCAGCTAGGACGTATTACATGTAGTCTGTAATGTTGCAATCAAAAATTTGCTGGCAATGAAGTTTTAAAAGTGAAAATATTTCAACAGCAAAACGATTAGGAAAAAATCACAAACAGCAAAATAAAACTGGACCAGTTAGCCTATTTAATATCAATCTACAACATATATATACTGTCTGGGGTTCTGTATTCGTCAAGAAGAAGACCTCGTGATATTATGAGTAAATAATGAACTACGAGAGCAAGTTCCACACGCAAAAATCTACAATCCCTTATTTTGTACTTACAGCAAATGAATTCTTTGAAGGTGATGTTTAGTGAACTGATTCACGGCATCGAAAATTAGATTCTCGGAAAATTATTTACACGAGAAACAATTTACAAATGCATGATTCAGTCCAAACACTGTGACTGTCACTGTGAGAATCTTGTTCAAATGTTGCATCGTGTTTGTTTCAGATTGTTCTTTCCAGACTGATAATAACGTAACAGTAAGCGCTTTTAAGACTATGACAGGTGTTGGCTAAAATCAGAACATGCAACTGGGGAAGCTAATACACGAAACTGTCTGTTTTGAAGTTATTTCATTTAAAAAAAAAATATTTTAAAATATTCTAGAAGTAGATCAGAACATTGTTATAAGGCCGGCGGAACAGCGGTGACAGTTGTTGTCTCAGAAAAAAAATCATTTTTTTACATTAGTGTACAGGTGTATCTTCGACCTATTGTATGCCTGTCCACTTCTCTCAAAAGAGAATATCTTCGACCATATATTGGAGTACAGTACTGCAGTGTAATGGTGAATATATTGTACAACGGCTGCATCAGCGAACAGTGGTCATAAACTCTGTTGTATACACAAGCGCGAAGCGTGGTGAAGATATATACTTCCGAGGCAAGTGTATGTTGACATTTAACATGGCATTTTAAATTGGGTATATCTTAATTATAGTAGTAACTGCAAACTGTTTGAACTTCTCTGAGAGCTAGCTAGCAACTTAACATGGCTAATTTCTGGCAAACCCTATTTCATATACTTCCCAGAGTAAGTGCATGCATTTCCAAGCTAGTTAAAAGAAAGAGAAAACCCCAATTAAGATACCTAAAGACACCCCACACACCTTCCCCTTAATGTGCTAATTACCCCTTAAAATTGGTTTTCATCCACCCTCCCTAGGAATTCACCCCTGCCCCCCCCCCCCCCCTATTACTTCTACTGGTCTGCATGGGTTTGATCCCTAATGATGAATACATCCCTGAATGTTGAACATATTTAGACTCATCAGACTGATTTTTTTGCATCATTGATAAACCAAAACTTTATGATTGCAACATGTCATATAACCTGGAATTAATATAGCAAATGGTATATATATTACATAAGTAAATAAGGTTTATCCCTTTCCATTTTTGGATTTATTATATGATTTACTGATTTTATTGTCTTGGTTTTTATATGAGGATAAATTTAATAATTAAACTAATATGAATTATACATGTTATATGGCAGCAATTTTTTTCTAAAATGTTTCAGTTTGATATGAATACAAATCATAACTGCCATGAATCCATATTTTTATGAAAATTATACTAAATGAAAATAGATCAGTAAACTTTCATTAAGTTATAATAGGTGCAGTTGATTAACAGCAGGAATGATCATTAAACTGTTATTTTAAGTAATTACAATTTATGAAATGCATTAACTTGGAATAGGGTTTCAATAAACCTCATAGACCCCTTTACTGTAAGATACTGTGGTACTGCTCTCTTGCAGGGAAATATGATCAATTATGGTGAAGTTTAAGTACTTGTGATGGTCATGCAGACCAGTTCGTATACCAGGGCGAGATAGCTCAGTTGGTAGAGCACCTGACTAGAGAATCGGGGGCCCGTGTTCGAATCACGGCCATCATTATTTCTCCCATCCTGTTACAATTGGTTCCATGACCAACCCCTGGAACTGACAGGTTAACTCCTGCCAGGGGAAAAGTCTGGGTTGATCTTCAAGGGCGAAGATCATTTAAAGGGGGAGGAATGTGATGGTCAGACCTGTTCGAATACCAGCGCCAGATAGCTCAGTTGGTAGAGCACCTGCCTAGAGATTCAGGGGGCCTGGTTTAATGGTACATCATGTTTCACCAAATAAAGTCATTTTGCCCTGCAAAAGAGCAGTCATCACAGTTACCGTGAAGGGGTCTATGACCCTAGCACAAGTGTTTGTTTCTGTTTCAGTAAAAAATATTTTTGAAATTAAGTTGACATGTAGACAAACAAAGTTATCATAGAAAACAAAATGTGAAAAAAACCATGTTTGCTCTGTTGCTTCTTCTGTCCAAAAGTCATATTTGAATAATATTAGATACATCTAGTACATGTGGAAAATCACTTCATTCTTCAGTTAACATGTAAAATATGTAAATGTATCTTTGACTGTAAAAATAACATCTACTTTGAAAATTATTTTCAAAATGAACAAAAAATTTAATATATATTTGGAATATTTATTTGATATACATGTAGAAAAACATAGGTAAAATTTGAACATTTTTCCATGAAATTCTATTACATGTATCACCATGCAGCTATCCAGCTGTATATTAATCTTATTTTACTTAAAAGCATGCATCACACTGGTAGCTATACATGTAGGTCTTATTGCTTTAGCATGGTAGACAAGAGAGTAGAAACCCCACATAGCTATAAGTATATGTAAGATATTCACTAAAAATGAGTGTTTAATTAAGCTCACTTTTTCATGGAATCAAGAAATATCATATGCAGGATGGAATGTCTCTTTGTCTGTGGCTATATATAAATATATACATGTAAAATGCTACAAATCTAAAGGTCAATTTTTAGTTTCTATGACAATTGTTTTCAAATGTGTGTGAGAATTGACTCGAGGAAATTGCCATAGGTTTTATGATCCTATATGTGAAAGGTTTTTAACATCTAGCTGCACTTCATGAAAATCAAAAGATAGGGGAGGGTATACATGTAAGGGTATTTCTTAATGTGATGTTATGCTTTTATCATGATAATATCATGAAGATACTTGTAGTATTGAATAATTAAGGTTTCTAATTATTAGAGGGGACTGAAGAGCAATTGACTTCTTAATGATTATTTAGTAAAAATGTTTTACTGAAGGAAATCTAAACCCCATGAATCTGTGTATGTTTATACTTATAGAAAGATGATTAAGTGAAGTGGAGATAGTGGGATCACTTAAATGGTTATATTTTTTCTTAAACCTCAATGGAAGTGGCATTATGGGGTTTACTTTTTTTTTAGAACTGCATATTCTTTCTTATTATAATACAAAACTCTTTTTTATAGAAAGTTAGTGTAAGTGAAAGGTAGCAAGGGACTGTTTCAGATTATTTGTACCTGTCAATTATTTGGTGAAATCGATAATTGCTCTACTTTCAGGCTTATGTTGTGTTGCAAAAAGTCATAAAATAGTTTTTAGTGATTAGCATTAGTTAGAGAGATGTTTCCTATTGAAATTGGTATGCGATATGTAGGTCCCTAATGACTTATATTAAGTTCATTATGATCCAAAGTACCGGTAAACTTTTAATTCATCTTGCAGCTATGACTGTTGTGTTGACTTTAGACAAGGGGTAAAATATAACATGAAACATTTTATTCGAAGGGGAATAGTCAATGTGTTTACATCGTTTAAATGTACAGAATTCTTGATGTAACTCATTGTAATAAAAATGGCTTTTGAATTAAAAGTGGTCATAATTAATCTTAAAAGCAATTTACAGAAACTGTTATTACCCGGTACAAGGTGATTGGTTCAGCCGGGAATGGGGATGTTACTAAAACAGAATTTACTTTTTTATTTTTCAATGAAATAAGATTAAATTTGAAAATTTCTACTTAAAATTGCACAACATAAGCGTTCTGATTATAAAGTGTTTTTGTGAGAAATAAACTCTTAGACTTAATGTCAAAGATGGCAGTGGATATATTTATAGTTTTGTCTGAAAGACCTGTCTAATTTATGAAAAAGGAGGGGGGAAACCAGACATTTGAATGGTTATTTTAGGAGTATAGTCAGAATAATTATTGCAATCATTTGTTTGGGAGTGGAGCACATGTCCACTGTTCATATAATGACACTTTAATATTGGTTGTTTATTTTATCGAATAGATTAAGAAAATGATACTGTAACAATGTTGCCAAAATTTTCACTTTTTGATTTGTGCTTGAAAAAGAGGATGTATGGGTCCTCCCAATAATTGATAATTTTTTGCATGCAGCTGGGTAGACAATATCCCAAGTACAGTTGCTTCCAGCAGTTACTTGGGGCTTGTGCATGCTGGCCAGTAAGAAAGGTAAAATTTTTAGAAAACAAATTGAGATTGGGCTCCTCTAGTTAGTGAATAATGATTTGAAAATCTCAAGAGTCAGGATTATGTTTACCTTTGCATGCAGAACAATTTTAACAATTTCTAACGACCCCGCCCCGACCCACATGTAAGAAATACACTATATATCCACTACATGTATATATCTAATTGACATATTTCTTTAATCGACAAAAAAAACTGTCTCAGTTGTATTTAGAAAATTAACATAGATTGTATCTCAGTATGCATGTATGTGATAAAATTATACATGTATTTAAAAAGTTAAACTAGTTCTACATATATACAGCGGTAGTTACATGTAGATTGCGGCAGACAACCCTTATTCTTGAATATATATTATGAGGTGTAATAAGGTATCGAATACAACTGATAACTGATCAAGAACTTCTAATACCGCTAGTGCATTGGCAGCTCATTTTCCCTGATTGTCAATATAAATATTAATTAGAGCAAATAATTGTTATCTCAATCTTCATGTTTAAAAAAATATTAGAACCTTAAATTGATCTTCACTTAAACAAAAAGATTGATAAGAAAATTAGCCACTAAGTCATTGAATGTATTTTTCTCCTCCTTGACATTTACATGTATGTTTATTTAATGGATAAAACAATGCAGTCATAATTTGAATTTCATTATCAAAAAATCCTGCTGGTATGATTCCATAATATCAATTTTATAAATCTGAGTGACAAGTATGCGCTATTCGGTTGAATATATAATTGTATTTTGATACATGTATTACATGTACATCTACATGTACAATCCAAATTTGCCATTAGGTTACTGATTATCTGGCATAGTAGCATATAGCAGTGTTTGTTTTATTGCAAAGATTATGTGTTAATTATGATCTACAATTCAGGGTGACCCAAATAAGACTTATCATCTGAGCACTCAATGAATACCAGAGATACATGCAAATTACATGTAGTAAGTTATAGCTGACCGAGTTTATAGACTTTTGAAATTTAAACTTGTTTAGTTTAATGTTATGCATTCCCATTAGGATAACATATTAATGTATCAAGTTACAGAGCTTGATTAATAATGAGATTATGAAAATATCAATAATTTTAAGAAATAACCCCATTACTACAAAATAATGCATTGTATAATAGTATGTATCAAAGACTGGACTGGACATTGTTCTAGGAGATTCAAGAAATGCACAGTGGGTTTAGAAACACTTCATTGAAGAAACAATGTAATTTGTTTGCATATCATGATAATTTTTTCAGGATGTATAAAATTGAATTAAATTGATTTCAGAGGCCAGGATGATACTGATATAAATGAAACTTGACAACCATGTATGTACCCAGAATATGTACATGTATAGATACATTGTACATTCAATTAGAGATTAAATAGTCTAATATTCTAATACTGTAAGATTTTCTATCTGAATTATCTAAATTAATCTGCAAAATTTGGTGTTTGTACATATATTATGTCTAAATAAGCTAGAGTATGAAAGTTTAAAAAAAATCCATAAACCCTTCCCAAATTAAGGAAAATGCAGCGTGTATGTTTTAACAATTTTACATTTGTCTTCTAATATTGTGTTTGAATGAATAATTTAATTACTAGAATGTAGCCCTGTGTGTTTTTGTACCTTAGAAGATGAGAGTGCTGGGCTGGCCTGAGATGAACCAAGGAGACACACTGTGTATACCTCATTAGCACCTATTGTTCTTTCACAGACCTTGCAATTAACTTAGAAATCCTACGTGTCTTTGTAATGGGCACATTCTGTGTATACCTATTGACCACCCTATTGTTCTCCTAATGCTATACAATCAACAGAGCAAAGCACTATATACACACGACACATGAAACTTGAGAATTTGTAAGAAATTACAAACCAAAGGGAAATTCTGAATGAATGAAATTAAAATGTTTTTATAAGAATTCATAAAATAAAAATGAAAACATTATCTATATTCGAAATAAAATTTAAACATACATTGAAATAAAACACTTGATAATAATAAACAGAGACTCCTTAATAGGTGAAATTTCCTTTAAAGAAGCTTCAACAGTTGTAAAAAATATGGCAAATAATAAGAGTCCAGGCAGTGATGGATTTACAACATTTGCCATATTTTTTATATGGGTACATGCAAAGTTCGGGAACTCTCAGTCAAACAGAAACAAGGAATAATTATCTGTATCCCAAAAGATGGTATTTAAACAACTGGAGACCGATAACACTTCTAAACATTGCTTATAAAATAAGTTATGAGTGTAATGCTCAGAGAATTAAAAATATGCTTGATATAATTAGTAGTCCCGATCAAACAGGTTTCATTCCAGGAAGATATATTGGTGAAAATACTAAGCTGATATATGATCTGATGCAGCATATTGGGGGGGGAGACATTAGTGGTGTATTATTCATAATTGATTTAAAAAAAAAAAAGCATTTGATACTGTTTCATGGAAATTTATTCACAAATATTAAGATTTTTTCAACTTTGGAGCATCCATTCAATCTTAGATATCTACTTGTCAATGTAATATAGAATCATCAGTCACACAAGCTGGAAACCTTTCAAAATTTTTCAAACATAGCAGAGGATGTCACCAAGGCGACCCAATCTCCCCCTATTTATTCCTACTGTGTGCAGATATTTTGGCATATAAGATTAAAATAACTTTTATATTCGGGCTACACCCTGAGCCTATTTCTACAGACATTTATTCTATCTTCTTGATTATGAAATCCCATATCTGGAAAAGATGTCTTAAGGAAATACTATCAATTCATGAATTAATAATAGATATTGAAAGACATATATCGACTCTAAAATATATTGCTACAAAAAAATGCAGATTAGATGATTTCTATAAGAGATGGGAAACTTGGCTTTTTCTTCTTTCTTCTTAATAGACTTACTCAAATTTGACTGTATAATAGAGATTATATAAAACTGTCAATCAATTACTAACTCATGTTCAACAACTACTCTCTCTCTCTCTCTCTCGGCACTATTTGGATTTGAAGTAAACGTACTTAAAAGTTGTTGTGATCACTTTATTTTTATACAAATGTATTGGATTGTTCATTTTTAGATAAAAAAAAAAAAGAGAAAAAATAGTCTAATAATGTAAGATTTTCTATCATTGAAAAGTGGACCTAGGTGAAATTAATCTGCAAAATTTGGTGTTTGTACGTTACGGCTAAATAAGAATATGAGAGTTAAAAAAAAAATCCATAAACCCTTCCCAAATTAAGGAAAATGCAGCATGTGTGTTTTAATAATTTTACATTTGTCTTCTAATATTGAATGAATAATTTAATTAGAATGTAGCTCTGGGTGTTTTTGTAACGTAGGTGAGAGTAGGCTGGCCTGAGATGAACCAAGGAGACACACTGTGTATACCTCATTAGTACCTATTGTTCCTTTACAGACCTTGCAATTAACTAAGAATTCTTACGTTTCTTTGTAACGGGTACGTTCTGTGTATACCAATTAACCACCCTATTGTTCAACGGAGCAAAGGTACAAGTTCAAGTTCAAGTTCAGTTTATTCACTCAGACCAAATAATTTGGTACAAGAGGAACATATATATAATACATACAAATACAAATCGTCAGAGGTACAGACAAACAGGTACATTTTCATACAGGGAAAAAATATAAATAAAAAAGAACAGACTATAGAATCACTACTTATATTAGATTTTAGTATAAAGGATCATAATAGGAAAACAACTAAGAGGAGCAGACAGCATCAAAAATTTTTGAAATAAATACACATAATTTTCTTAGCGATTTACAATTGTAATTAGTCATGAGTTCAGAAAACTTAAAAAAATTTGGTCTTTTCCAATATTTTGTGTTTATGTATTTTTTCCTTATTTCTTCTAGTGCCGAACATTCTAAAATATAATGAAATTCATCTCCAATAAGACCTTTATTACACAAAAGACATAACCTCTCATTCAAAGGAATGTTATACCATCTGCCTGTCTCTACAGGAAAACGATGGTTTGATGTACGAAATTTAATGAATTTTTTTCTTAGTTTTACAGGTAAAATATCAAGATACTTCTCAAAGCCAAAATATGGTTTTAAAATTTTATACACTTGACCTCTGGAAGAACAATTTATATCATTTGACCATATTTGCATAAATTGGTCTTTTAATCTTTGGTTTACAGTAGCAGATAACCATTCTATATTGACAAAATTATGGTTCTGCCAGACATATTGTAGCCCGCACATGTTCAAAATTCTTTGAATACAATCAATCCATGGGCTTTTAAAATCGCTATTTAAATGTTGTGAAAATAAATATCTGTACACTGTATATACAATTTTGTTCTCGGGGCTTATTAGCATTTTCCCCCAATATGTAATTATTCTTGTATAATACATAGTACATACACACGACACGTGAGAGCAGGTGTCCGATCGAGCTGTGCACGTGTATGCAGGAACAAAGTAATGGACAAGGGGCTGCAATTAATCTGGATGTCAACTTCGGGGGGGGGGGTCTATTTCTGCAGCAAAGATTTTTATTATAATTGAGTTATCATAGAGACCCCCCCCCCTCCCACACACACTCTTTTGGGGGAGAATATTAAAAATTGGGAAAAAAAAGATGTAAAGAGAGGAAAATGA
This sequence comes from Magallana gigas, assembly GCF_963853765.1. Lineage (NCBI taxonomy): Eukaryota > Metazoa > Mollusca > Bivalvia > Ostreida > Ostreidae > Magallana > Magallana gigas. The sequence goes on from NC_088854.1 coordinate 28,327,641, forward strand.
AGTTAAAGGTAGACTACACGCTATCACCCCCCCCCCACACACACACACACACACACGCATTTTATAATCGGCTTAAACGGCTCTGATCAGGATACCGGATCGGGGGGTTGGGATTCAAGGCAATGGGTTGGGACGTAGATTTAAATTTTAAAATAAAAGTGTACTGGGTACATGTATGCGCTTGAAATGAATCCCTGGGTATTTATTTAGTTGAACTCCTTTTGGTCGCCCTTATTTTCTAGGGACTTTAATAAGAGCAATAATTGAATGGTTAAACGATATGTTATGTTAATCATCTATTTAATGACCTTCGTCGGATTTTTTCTGCAAAGATGTATCACTGTTGACCAGTTTATTGCAGCGGCGATGATAACAGCGATCTGTGTTCAATTGAGCGGTGAAGTGTTTCTGGCGTGTGATCACAATTAACAGGGCATTAATTAGATAAAAGTAAAGAAAATACGTTCTCTAGCTTTTATGATTTATAACAAGATGCAGCCATTACCAATTACCGGAGAATATTACCGTAACAATGAATAAGCATATCAAACATTGTGCATTGTACTGAAAGTTACTGTAGTAAAAATATCTTTATACATCTTAAACAAGTTAATACAATTATCAGTAATGAATTATTTCTGCATTCTAATATCAATACTGGAAGGATAAATATAACAATCAGCTGTATATTTCAAAGTTTTTTTGGCAAGAATTAGACGTTCTGGATGTGCAACAGAGACTAATAAGTAAATGATCATACATTAATATAAACTAATTAAATTAAATGTCGTCAAATGGAAACAAAGATCAAGTACAATGATTTTGCATTGGTTCTGATAGTAGTAAATATGTAACAATGATATAAATATAACATTAAATGTAAAAATCATTGGACACGTCGTAGAATATATCATTATTTCTAGTCAAATTAGGTTTAATCTCGACCCCCCCCCCCGCGCTGTTATCGATAAAATTTGCCGCACGGGTATGAACACCTTCCGACGCACAGGGTAATTAAACGAGAAACGATTATTGAATACTAAATCATATCTGATGGGTAAAAAAATAGGTAATGAAATTTTAAAATATCTTAATTTAAAAAAACACCATTTATTTATTATTTTTCCGTAATCAGTTAATGGCCCTTTTTGATATCGTTCAAATATTTAATTACATCGCCAGAAATTAACGAGCGCCGTGGCGCATATGGTAGCGCATTGGCCTACAGACCCAAGGGTCGTGGGTTCGGATCTCACGGCCGGCAATGATTTTTCTCCAAATTTTCTTTCTGTAAAATGCCACAAAAATTAAAATAATATCATTCCAGTAACAGTTACTTCTCGGCTCGATACAAATCTGACAACATAAAATCAAGCATGCATTGATATATTTACTATACATGTAGCGTTCCGATGATATGTATACACATGTGTTGAAATTTGGACAGTGAATACAAAGTACGTGTAAACACAGGGCTTGGTCTTGTTCAGTTTATTATGAAATCGTGGGAATATATTAAACGATACAAATGTGCAATGGGCCTCATCCTTTGACTTAGATTGTGATGCCTTTTTGTCGGCCTTAGACTCTGTTATTATTGCCGGTGTGGAAATCACTCCAAGTATTCTCATGATTAAGCTTTAAAATCATTCCAAAGACTGCATGATTTGTTCTCCATGACTATGTATTTCAAGCACTGGTTTATTTTGTATAAAGGTTATCCATTATATATACTTGCCAAATTAATTGCAATGGGAAATTCGATTTTAAATAAAATTTCAGCTTTTGCTCGCTTGAGATAAGTCCTATACAATGGGTAGAGTGTGAAAGAAATAGATAAGAGGTACTTACCGGTATACATGCTATGAATTAATTTAAAAACAAAATAATTATTGTGAGAGGCTTCTACAGTATATTTAAACGCACTGATTTTGTCACGTGCTTCTGATGTACTATAGCCATGGTATCTATTTTTTATCATCCTGGACATTATCACAAAATTTATACTCTTACACTAAAACATTCTGCGGAAAAGAAAAAAAACAACGCGACTTTTCATCAAGTACCCCCACCCCCTAATAAGAAAACATGTACACAAGCTGAAACTATCCGTCGAAAAGTATTATTGTACATATATACCTTGATAACCACCTTATTATCTCCTGTTAAATTAAGAATTTAATAATTATTGGTTTTACTAATAGTATAATGATATAAAACATTTTGCATACTTTATTTATTGGTACTGCATTTAATATTGTTATAACGCCCCTCCCCTCCCCCCCCCCCCCCCCCACCACCATTGACACTGAATTCATCATGTTTATAGTTAGATGAATAATCTATATAATAATACGGTGTTCAGGATGTTAAATAACTAATAGGATTTTCGAGTTCATTAAACGGCATTATACTTAAAATTCACGAAAGATCGACTGCTCTAATCGAAATATCTATCTCCCGATTTGTCTGTAACTATTTCAACATCCGGTTTTCAACTCCATCGCTTGGTTTGGGCTAGTGTTGCTAAGTTTGTGTTTCTTCTGTCCATTTTCAAAGGTAATTCCATTGACTGCAAATCAGTTTCATTTTAAATTTATACGTCTATATATTCTTTAATAACTTCTAAGTGAAAAGCTAGGTAATGAAAAAAAACCCAACTTTTATTCTTGGACCGAATTTTCTCGAAATAGTGAGACCATAGATTTAAACTGTTTTAATATGCTATTATATTTAACAGAAGTTTATAACATTATATGTAATCTTTGTGATTGCATAAACCGTAAATTTATGCCATTATTAGTTGATCATATAACATTGGTACATACAACTGTACAATACAGTTCAGTATTGATAAATATTTACAACCTGTCAGATTTTAAAGAGTTTTATAATAAGCAGGGCAATACTTATTTTGAATTAGTTATAACTTTTAAACATAATTTACATAGTTTTCATGACATATTTTTAGGCAAATTAAAGGATGACAGAGCATACCTCTGATGCTGACACTTTTCATTTGAAAAAAAAGCATTTTTGGAAGACATTACCAACATCTGTGGATTATAATTCAAAGCAAGAGAAAATCTAGAGTCATTAAACTAATGCAAACATGAATAAATCAGTCTCGAGTAACTTATCATTGAGAATCTGATTTATTTGCTTGGATTGGTTTAGTTAACGTCACCCCATACTGTCTGCACTGTGAGTACTGGTATTTTAATAGATTGGTAAAATATTTTAGTAATTTTACATTATGAACAAATGGGATAAAATACCCCATGCATATGTGGGATAATAAATCCCATGACATCTATTTTATGGGATTAAAAACCCTAAACTGTTATTTAAGAAAAAAGTGGGTTTTTAAACCCCACATTATTTTCATGGGGTTTTCTGCCCCATGGGGTTTATTGCAAAACCCCATGGGGTTTGCATGGGGTTTTCTGTGGGGTATTTTTTCCAAACTTAAATCCCATGGGGTTGGAACTTTTAAGTTCAAATATCTAAAAAACTATCTAAAAATGTTTCAATTTTTTTTCCATAAATTTATTTAGAATAAAAAACCCCACCATTTGGTACTAAACTTTGGTCAATAGTGTGTATGGAAAGGGGTGCGCAACGCCGGAAAAATGTCCATTCCGAAGTTGTCCGTCCCACTGTTATTTCATGTAAATCCGTCAAAATTTGTAGGCATGAGAGCGCTTACAAGGTCAATTTTTGGATAAAACGGAGTCATTATTGTGATCAAAGTCCCATAACTCCAATGAAACGTATCGAACAATGCTGATTTTTGAACTTGACCAAAGTATTCGTGTTATAAACATTTGGTATAAATTTAATGAAAATCCGTCAAAATTTGTAGGCATGAGAGAGCGCTTACAAAAACGTGTGACGGATGGAAACACGAACCGACGGACGCCCGGCATTTCTATGTCCCCGCTCCGCGTTGCGGCGGGGGACAAAAAAGACACCGTGAACATTTTACCAAAAGATGACAATCTGAAAAATTTCCGTTAAAACAGCAGATACATATACTTGATTTAAAGTCACTCCAACTCCTTCACTAACGATTAAAGGGGCATGGTCACGATTTCGGTCAAATTCTTCTTTTCTGATTTTATTATTTACAATGCTTTTGAAATGCATTTCTTTCTGATCAAATGAATGTTGAGAGTCAGTCGTAGAGTTATAAGCAAGAAATAGGGCTCACAATTCACATGTTTTTATTTACATAAGATAAATATACCAATAAAAATCTTTTTCAAGCTGATCTATCTCCTTATTCATTTCAAGCATAAATAAACAGTTCCTAACGCTTAACACATTCATTTTAGGTCTAAAACTGAAACGTTCATTGCAACATTCAAATTGTAAACAAAAGCTTTGTTTACACAACAAAGAATTGTAAGCTCTGTAACACGCTTATAACTCAAAAGAATGACATCTAAACTTTGGTTGCCTACTAAAAATGTCTTACTAAAGAATTGTGAAAATTAAAATCGAAAAAATCATTTTTGACCAAAATCATGACCATGCCCCTTTAAAAGAAAGGGGATAATATCCTTTTTCGACATTTAAAAACAAGATGTTCACATGCCTTAACGGTCATCTGACTATCAAAGACCGTAAATGGACTTGTCTGGGAGTGTCATGTTTGCATTTTAAGCTTTTTTGGGGGGTCTTGGCCTTTATCCGAAGCTCATCTGACTAGCACTCCCGCTTTATGCTTTGATGTTTGCAAACATAAATTGAGAGGGGGAGATAGAGAGAGAGAGTTGATGGAATCTCGAATTATGTATATCCTCTCTCTCGCCAGGGGCTGAACATTGCAAAATTTTAATTTAAAAAAAACCCCAGCACATCTTTAATGGTCAATTGTCAGTGAGTAAAATGAAAGTCTGTTTTCCAGACTTTGTTTTCGTTATGGTTTGTTGAATTGATTTGAAACTAGCTGTGATGCTATGTAATAAAAAACTAGAAAAAGTGTGTGGTTTATTAAGATTCATCAAACAATAAAAAAATTAATTTGAAGAGTTCCATGGTCCACAACGCTCACCCCAGCAACAATAGGCATGAAATTAGCTTAATGGAGTCATTAGAGAAAATATCTGGACAATGTGGCACATGTATATATAAACAAAAATCCATTTTTCCCCTGGATATTCTTATGTTTATAATCAAATCTCTTTTCTAACAAAATGATTTCATAGTCATATCGCATATTGAGCATTGCAGTTCTATAAAAGATCCTAAACAATTGTTTATATATGGGTTATAAACCTACATCAAACCCCTTGTGGGGCATAATCATCGTCCCGGGGCCTGAATCTAAACAGTTTTAAAGAATCAGCAATACGTCAAACTGCTTGCATGTACGTAAAACCATCTATGATAACATCAGTTTTTGGGAAAAATTAAAATGTTCTCCTTTGTACAATTTGATCTCCAATGTGGCCTCACCCTACTCCTCACGATTTTGATTTTAACAAATTTTAATCTAAACGATCTGAAATTGCTTTCACTAAGGTAACAGCTATTTTTTTTTAGTTTTAATAATATTTCTCTATATTTTTCTATGTAAACCCTCCCCCTGTTTTGACCCCATTTTACCCCCAGGGATCATGATTTTAACAAACTTGAATTTACCCTACTAAAGGATGCTTCCACACAAGTATCAGCTTTCCTGGCTGATTGGTTTCTGAAAAGATTTTTATAAATTTACTCTATACTGCTACCCCCAGCTTGGGGTCATGACTTTCACAACTTATATCTACAATACCTGAGCTTTCATTATTAAACATTTATTTAATAATCTTATAAACAAACATAATTAGTACAATGCACAACTTCAATAACGCAAAGATGTTGAAAGTATCGTATATTTTGCAGCCAAATAATGCCTATTTAGCACTTATAACAGCATTTGTTTTAAATCTAGGGTACACAGTAGGGTACAAGTTTTGCAAAAGCAATACCCTCAGAGTGCTTGTTATTGAAGAATAGTTATTTTAAAAAATGCTTCAAGTAAATGTTCTTTTGATATTTAAGTGCATTCTATGTGTATTTAAACTGTTTATTAGACATCAAGACCCCAGTAGAAAAAACAAATATCAATAAGAAAAGAAAAGAAAAAAAAATCTACAAATTTACATGTATGTATTTTTTGCCCTTTACTGCCTATATGTTACAATACAGCCAGGTGAAGTAGTCATTGGAGCAAATCTTTCATTTTACAAATTAAGCAATGAATTGGGTTAAACCTGTGGTTATATTAACCAACATAAACAAAATAATTTTAAATACAGTTGATGATCAGATTAATAATTATAGAATACGATGGAAAAGCAACATCTTCACATCGTTTATATGGTTACAATTTCCAAAGGACCCGCTTTATAGCATAATGATGAAACTCATTTAAGGGATGGAATCTAACCTCCGACTAAAAAACTAAGGTTAAGCTCATTGTACATCCATTATCCACCAAAATATAATGTGGGTGAAGCATAAGGCAGATAGGAAGAGGCGAAGAGCGGGGCAAACATAAACACAAAATTAAATGCAAAACACCATTAAGAAAGAATCAAATACAAATGTAAAGCAGTTATGGAAATTAGTTCACCATATAATTTATTTGGCTGATGCAACAGTTAGGACAATAGGAGCTAACCTAATTATTTAATATTTTAATATCATGCACATAAAAAACAAAATCAAAAGAGTACACCCCGATAGAAACACAGCACATACTTTAAAAAAAGAGACCTTGTTGTGAATTACAAATGCATATTGTCGTTGAACTTACACAAATGAATTCATACATTTAAAGAAATATTTGCAAAATATGTTGCAATGGAAAGCATGAAAGCCTTTGTTTTATTTTATACTTTATGAGTGACAGGTACATGAATAGTGTAAGGAAATGAAATGAAAACAACGTAATTACTTTTGACTGAGTCTATGCATAACAATAGCTTTGTAAAACATTGTTCATGGTTCTACGAGTGATTTAATTATTTCAGCCCGTCCCCATTTCATTGAACAGAAATATTTTGTATTCCACCAATACAATGCGCAACAATTAAAAACATGGCGTATATACCATATAATAGAACCTTTTATTTGTTGTTTGTAGATCCCCAGTGACGCAAAGATTTAAGAGCGCGAGTAAGGATCTACACAAAACAGATTAAAGATCCCTATGTACGGAATACCCTGTGTTCTGAACATTTTGAAAGGATCATTCATAATCATTTCTTTGAGTGTGTAAATTGTTTGTTGATGAACTAAAAGAAATGAAAACATATTATCGAAATTTCTACATGATCACACATTCAAAGATGGTTTACAGTTTGAAGAAAATACACCTTAATATATTGCACGCTGTTTCTTATTAAAGATAAACGATTTTTGGGAGTTGATTTTTAATCAACTCTCCTATGCAGTCTCGCGGACAAACCGAAAGTGAAACAGTGTTTGGACCCAATCACTTAATCAACACCGCTAAAAAGAAATAGTACTAATTAAAATAATCAATAATCGATAAATTCGACGAAATGTATTCGTTTGTCTTATTTCCCTTAAGAATATGTATCTGAAAAGCTTGAAAATATTCAGAATTTAAAATGATACGATTAAATTCGAAAGTTAATCCAGAGGAAGTCTCGTTCAACCAGACGCTCGGCTGTCTCCGTAAATTTCCGACGAGCATGGTTTACGGAGACAGCCGAGCATTCTGGTTGAACAAGACTAATAGAGGCACCGAGCGCTTCCCGGGTAATGGAATTCGGCAAAATTCGGCTGATTCCGTAACGTTAACCTACATAAAAATCGGCCGAAAGATAAAATATTCGTAGTTATAAAAATGGTTAATAATTGAAATAAAATGAGTAATTTTGGCAAAAAAACTTTTACTGTGTATAGCGCTGATTTTTAGAATGACAATAGTTTTGGAACTATTTTCATTCGACACATATTTGTACGCCCCACGCTTTATTTTCCCGCCAAGCTTCGAAGACAAGACGACATTCTCAGATTTGTCAACGTATCGTTCGAGGTTTCTCAACGGAAAGGTTTGTGTTTTATGTTTGTTTTAAATGCGTATGAAACTGATTGTCTTAAAGTTATTTCGTTACATTTCTTACATGAAAAGTGAAGTTTGTAACAGTCAACAATTAAGCCTTTCTAAAGACACGGTCGCCACTGTTATTGTCATATACCATTTAGCTACAGCTACAGGCATAAGAACTAAAATAAAGAGTTATATTTTAGATATAATATTGTGCTGTTGACGAGGAAATCTTTATGTTGATTGAGGCTTCGCATACGAGTGATAGTCTAGAGTGTGTGTTTTAATGCTTGAAGTGATGATATGTGAATTGCTTTGTTCTTCTCGTGGTGATTACAGAGTTTCATTGGAGTAGATAATCCAGAAATTCAGTCATGGAAAACCTGTTTTAAATCATAAGCAGATATATATGTTTACCAGTTTTAACAAGTGTATTCATTATTTAGAATTTGGGTGTACATAAATTATCCACATTTCACACGTCATAGAAAATGGTAAAATAGAAATGCACATATGTATAATATCTTGGACATTTGATAATAAATGAACTGCAAGTGTTGTATGTCAGGGAGATGAACTTTCAAGAAGAAATGAACAATCAAGAGATGAATGAACAAGAAATATGAACATTGACACAAGAAATATGCTCTTACCATGCTCAAGATAAATCTCACTTGAAGGCAAAGTAGTTTTGAAATAATATCTTGTGCAAGAAAAGTAACAAAGTGTGGTTATTAACATGTTTTAGGAACTGAGGTGTTGAAAGTGACCATATATTAATCTTAATGGATGTATAGAGACGTGATAATTAATGTCGGGATATTCTCTATTGAGATCTGATTTTCATTAACTTGCACTGACTGATGGTTGATTCCTGTAGATCAATAAAGTGCAGCATATTTATGAGTTCAGAAGGCCATTAATTTATTTCAAAATTATCTTTGTTTGATCAAGATTATTTATACAAGTTAAAGTTATACTCTTGTGAAAAGAACTGAGGGTTTCACATTGCACTGATATTTCCCCCTTAACATTGCACTGATATTTCCCCTTAAGATATATAACTGTTGGGGTTTATATAAAACGAAAATTCAGATAACTGCTGTTAACTTGGACATAAAGAATATGCATGGAAAGGCAATATTAATATTTTCCTTGTCGTGTGACTTTGCGACTGCTGTGGAATAGTTTGTGGACCTCTGGTTGTTAAACCAATTCAAAGTCGAAAAATAGCTTGGCTTAAGAAAAAAGAATTCATGTTGTGTTAAAAAAAAGTTGACAGAAATTGGAATTTAAATAAGTGTTAAAGAGAAATAATTAGAAATGAAAAGAAGTTGTAACTTTTCAGATTCAGATAATGAAAGCCTACCAAAAAATGGTCAAACTTAGAAGCTGTTCAATATTCCGAATTAGGATTAACAGATGTTCAAGAACATGGTGTAGAAAGATATGAAGTTGTTGAATCATCAAATACTTCGCTTGCTCATAATGTCATTTTTGAAAGAAGTGGTTTTGGCAGTTTTCATCAGGGTTCTGATAATTTTTCAGAGACAAGTAGAGGCCGGCAATGTGTTGCAAATGCATTGATAAGCATTCTGTACAGAGTTGCAAGTAAAAACACAGTTTTCTTTTGGGATAAAGAAGTAATTGATTACCTTTTAGTTGTAGGAGATTCTCTTTATAGGCAAGTGAGGAAATACTGTTCACATTCATATTTGAATCCCGAGGACATTCCTCGAAAAGTGTGTTTTTATTCATGCCTAACAAATTGCTCCATTTCAACAACATTTGCGGGAGATATCGTAAACCCATCTTCAAATGAATTTCCCTTTGTTTCATTGGAAACAGCATTAAATCTCTGTTTGAATGAAGCACATCATGCTTGTATATTTCTTTGTTAGGGCGTTGCTTTAGCAATTCATTATTCTGATACTTTTTTCCACGTTTTCGACTCCCATGTTAGAAACATGCAAGGACAAACTGATAGTGATGGAAATGCTGCCATTTTTACTGTCAAATCGTTACAGGAGTTGCAAAATCTTCTGAGATTTTGGTTTTGGAATAAGAATTCAACACAGTTTGAAGTTTACAAATTCAAGGTGCATATATTGAAGGACAAAAAAGCATTCAAGAGAAATGGCCCGATAGTATGTTTGTCTCATAAAAAACTCACCCGTTCAAACAAACTTGTTTGTAACACTTGTGGTACAACAGATATTCTGTCACAAATCAATGATCATTGTGTATCCACAGAAAGTTTGTCAGAAGTTAATGTTTGCAGTAGTTCGGCAGACATTTTGCTCCAAGTCAACGATTATAGTGCATCCATTGGTATCTCATCTCAACCTAATGGTTGTGGTAGTTCAACAGAAATTTCATCAGAAATGAGTGGTCCTGGTCAACCAGTGGAACAATCAATAATTGTTGATTTCCATAAATCTGTACAAGAAGGACCTATTCATGTACATGTATGCCAATGCTGTAAACAAACTTGGTTCAAAGAAAGTGTTTCGAAGGCTGTAAACATACCTGATGGCATCCTTCAGCAGTGCCAGGTAAGGAAAGCTGATATAGTTTGTCGTACATGTAAATTGTATTTAAAAACTAATAGAATACCCCCATGTTCAGTTGCTAATGGAATGGTTTTTCCATCAAAACCGAAGGAACTTGAACTGACTAAACTTGAAGAACGACTTGTTTCTCCAAGAATTCCATTTATGCAGCTCAGAGAAAAACCTAGAGGAGGACAGTTAAGCATTAATGGAAATGTTGTTAATGTCCCAGCAGATGTCACTTCAACAGTTAAAAAATTGCCCAGGATGATGTCAGCAGTGCCAGGTAAGGAAAGCTGATATAGTTTGTCGTACATGTAAATTGTATTTAAAAACTAATAGAATACCCCCATGTTCAGTTGCTAATGGAATGGTTTTTCCATCAAAACCGAAGGAACTTGAACTGACTAAACTTGAAGAACGACTTGTTTCTCCAAGAATTCCATTTATGCAGCTCAGAGAAAAACCTAGAGGAGGACAGTTAAGCATTAATGGAAATGTTGTTAATGTCCCAGCAGATGTCACTTCAACAGTTAAAAAATTGCCCAGGATGATGTCAGAAAATGAAACTATTGCATTAAATTTCAAGCGCAGCTTAAGCTTCAAGCATTCCGTGGCCAGTGAAAGAATAAGGCCAAACAAAGTCTTTGTTGCAGCAAAGTGGCTAGTTGAAAATAGTGCTTTGTATAAAAGTGAAGGAATTGAGGTAAATCAGAGTTGGGTTCATTCATTAAATACTGAGGAAAGCAATATTACAGAAACAAGCTCTCTAGGAAATATTGATTTAAGCACAAGTGTTAATAATTCGGCAGGAGAGTCAAGTCTTCGAAAAAGTCAAAATGAGATAGATTAATGGACTGAAGACCCTGATCTTGATGACAGGCCCAGTGGAAATACTGATACCGTTTTGCAGAGTGTTGATTTTCGTGAGTTTAATGAAGTGTTGAATGTTGCACCTGGTGAACACAACAATCCTTTAAGTATGTTTCAGGATATTTTCTCTGAGTTTTGGCATTTTCTACTATATATTGTGGAGAAGCTAGGCCAGACAACAAGTCTCGTAAAGTACCTTTGCATTACAGTACCATCTGCAAATGTGAACTGAGGAATGTTGACAGAAGATGTGCAAAGTGCATTCCAAATATCTTTTACAAAGCAAAGAAATTACAAATAAAACAAATCCAAGACAAAATCTCGCTAGCAATTAGAAAATGTAAACTGCAAGGGAAGAAATTCACAGTAGCAGAGGTGTTGGATTCCATTACGGTAGACAAAATGGTTCATTTAAATGAAGGATATCGTGTGTTGCGCAACCTTCGAGGTTCCCCGCCTTATTGGGAAAAAGCAGAAAAAGATGTTTTTGCTGTGATGAGATAGTTGGGCATTCCCACTTGGTTCTGCTCTTTTTCGGCTGCAGAAACGAAATGGATTCCTCTCTTAAAAACACTGGACAAACTCATTGACAATGTGACATATACAGAAGATGACATAAATAACCTTTCTTGGGATGAAAAATGTAGGCTTATAAAGTCAGACCCAGTAACTTGTTCAAGGTACTTTGATTACAGGTTCCAGAGATTTCTTCATGGAGTTTTGTTGCACAAAACACATCCTGTTGGGGAAGTTGTTGACTATTTTTTTCGTGTGGAATTCCAACAACGTGGCTCTCCTCATGTTCATATGCTCTTGTGGGTGAAGAATGCACCAAATGTATCTTCTGTTTCTTACGAAAAAATTTCGCAGTTTGTTGATAGATACTGTGGAATTATTAGATTTCGTGGTGTCTCAATTTTCGTGGAATTCGTGGGTACCCCTCAACCACGAATTAACATCCTCCACGAATTAAAAAAACAGGGTTATAAAGTCATATTTTCTTTTGTAGGTATAGGAAAATACACGAAATTACATCCCCACGAACCTATAAAATTTCAGCAATCCACGAAAATTGGCCCCCACGAATTTTAATGATTCCACAGTATGTCTCTTGTTCAAAAAGTGGTGCAGATCCAGTTTTGGTTAATTACCAGACTCACAGGCATGCCAAGACGTGTATGAAAAAAACCAAACCTATTTGTCGCTTCAATTTCCCAATTCCTCCCATGCCTAAAACCGTTACTTTGTCCCCTTTAGAAAATGAAGCTGTATTGCCAGAAGCAAAAGCAAATTACCAAAAGGTTTGCATGCTACTTAATTCAGATGAAATCAAAAATACTGATATGGACTTCAAAGAATTTTTATCAAAATTAGAAATGGACTTTGAGACATATACATTGGCCATTAGATCATCACTGACACAAAGTAAACTTTTTATAAAGAGACAGCCATACGAAATTAGAATCAATTCTTATAATTGTACCTTGTTGAAAAGTTGGCTTGCAAATATGGATATACAGTTTATCCTGGACCCATATGCATGTGCAACATATATTGTTTCCTACATCTCTAAGGGTCAGCAAGGGATGTCAAACTTGTTGAATAAAGCATGTGAGGAAGCTCGAAGAGAGGATTCAGACATAAGGCAGCAAGTAAGGCACATAGGGAATCAGTTTTTGTCCTATGTGGAAATTGGAGCTCAAGAGGCAGTTTATCTTGTGTTACAAATGCCTTTTCGCAGAACTTCCAGGTCTTTTGAATTCATCAACACAAGTCCTCCAGATGAACGAGTCATAATGTTAAAGCCTAAACATGTAATGGAAGACATGAAGGAAGACAGCACTGACATTGAATCAAGCAACATTGTGAAACTCTATCAACAGCGACCAAAAAGTATTGAAAAGTTGTGTCTAGCAGACTTTGTATCTTAATTTTCTGTAAGATACAAAAAAAGGGAATCAAATCCTAATTTGATAAGTACAGATGATCTGCCAGAAACAGAATATATAGAAAATACATCAGATGGTGTTGAGGATGATTCTGTGGACTTTGAATTACAAAAAAGTTACATGTTTAGAAATGGAACAGAAATAGTTCAAAGGAAAAAACAATGTATTTTAAGATGGGTGCACTTTGATGTAGAAACAGAACCTGAAAATTTTTACAGAGAACTACTGATGTTGTTCACACACTGGAGGAATGAAGTTAAGGACTTGAAAGGAAACTGTCTTTTGAAACTATGTATTTAAACAAAAAAGATGAAATAGATAGCAAAAGGGGAGAATATGAACCAAGTCGTGTTGTTGTTAACACTATATATAGAGGAGGCAATCCTGATGGGCAGTTCATTGGAAAATGAGTGTCTTGATTTTGTTGCACCTGAAAATGAGCATAATGAGCTTATTGACAGAGATAACGGTGATAGGCTTTGTCAAAAGTATGGGTGCTTCAACCCTGATCAAAATATGCCAAATTATGCTACAGGGATAGACCTTGGCATAGCAAGAAAGCAGCTTGAAAATGAACAAATCACTCAGTGGGGAGAAATAAATGATGATGATTACAATTATTGAGAAATTTGAACAAGCAACAAAAAGAGATTTTATACCATATTTTGCATTGGGTGAAAACTAAACCAGATCCACTCTATGTGTTTTTGACAGGAGGTGCAGGTGTGGGGAAAAGTGTTGTGACAAGGGCTCTCTACCAATGTTTACTGAAATATTTTTCTCATCAATTACAAAAACTCACCAGATAACTTGCATGTCTTACTTTGTGCACCAACAGGAAAGGCTGCTCACAACATAAATGGTGCAACCATATTCTCATCATTTTGCTTACCAGTTGGGCAAGGTTTCAAATATAAGCCCTTAGACATGCAGCAGTTGAACATTCTTAGGTCCAAATACATGCATCTTAAAGTTATCTTCATTGATGAAATATCAATGGTTGGGCATGGCATGTTTAATTTTATTAATTTAAGATTGCAAGAGATACATGCAAAAGGTTGCAAAAAACTCTTTGGTGGAGTAAGCATTATAGCAGTCGGTGACCTTTTCCAGCTTAAGCCAGTAATGGATGGTTGGATTTTCTCACAACCATGCCAAAACTATGGACCTTTAGCGACAAACTTATGGAGAGACAATTTTCAGATGTACGAGTTAACAGAAATAATGCGACAAAAAGATGATAAAGAATTTGCTGAGATTTTGAACAGATTGAGAGAAGGAAAGCATACCACAGATGATCTTGCAAAATTAATAGGTGCTTTGACTACTAATGACAGCAAACTTTCCAACATTCCTCATCTTTTTGCAACAAGGAAGGAAGTCTTTGGTTTTAATGGAAAAATCTTTTCACAGTCCTCATCCGAGATGAAGGTCGTTATTAAAGCTATAGATTGGGTAATTGGGTGTCCTAATGAAGCATTGCATCCAAGGGTATTGTGCAAAGTTCCTCATGACAATTCGAAGACAATGGGTCTAGTATCTGATTTGCAATTGGTTATTGATGTGCCTGCAGAAATTACCAACAATGTTAATGTACAAGATGGTTTAACAAATGGATCACCTTGTATTGTTAAGAAATTTGACTATCTTGTTCAGGACTCTGAAAGAGTAAGCATTGTTTGGGTGGACTTTCTTGAGGAATCAACAGGACAAAAAATCCGCACCGAACATTTCAGGCTTTATCATAATGGGATAGAAAGATCTTGGACCCCTATTTTGGAAATAACAAGGATATTCAAAATTCAAATAAATGGAGTACTGTGGTTTCATCAATATTCGTTGAATACCAATTTTCGTGGATTTCGTTGTTGAGTTGATCCATGAAATTAAATGTTCATTGAAATGCAATTTCTATTAACATTTTGTATTGAAAGGGTCATTGGCCACGAATTTACGTATCCTTGAAACTGTGATTTTCATTTTATCCACGAAAATTGATACCCACGAAAATTAATGAAACCACAGTATATCAAGTGAAAAAGCGCCAGTTCCCGTTGCAACTTGCTGCGGCCAAAACAATACATAAGTCTCAAGGGTCAACCATGCAGAATGCAGTTATCCATTTTGGAAATCGGAAAATTGATCATATTCATTATGTTGGTCTAAGCAGAGTGAGACATATAAGAAATTTACATATACTTAGCTTAAATGAAAGCAAAATCAAAGTATCTACACTAGTATTGGAAGAAATGGATAGGTTAAGAAGTAAGTCACAAATATCTTTAAGCCTTGAAAGCTTTGATGTCCTGCCTCTATCAGTCACAAAAGTTGTATTTTACAACGTAAGGTCACTTCATCATATGGTAGACCTTAAGAAAGATTTTACTTTGTTATCAGCAAATATTTTAGCTGTGTCAGAAACAAGACTTAGAGAGGCAGATGAAATTGACATGTACTCTTTAACTGGATTTACTACATGTACTTATCGCTTTGACTACCCTGGTACAGCACACAGGCCAGCTTATGGTTTAGCATCTTTGTAAAGCAGTCTATACTGGTTAGAAATGTGTTCAGGAACCTCATTCACTAAAACTGTCTATTCTGTTGCGTATCTTTAGTTCACCATTCAACTGTATAGAGAGGCACAAAAGAATGATCGATGGTTCTGCAGGACTTGCACGTTTTCCCTCTTGTTATTCCATTGTTTCTTTTTATTAGGGTTTTTCGTTTTCAACGGAAACCCCTTCTGTTTCTACTGTTTCTTCTTCTTATTTTTTTCCCCGCAAATTTTGTGTAGGCCATTTCTCGAACATTTGTTGTCTGATTGCTATGAAACTTTCAAGGAATGTAAAGTTTTAAAATTCACTTCCGGTTATGAGTTATTGCCCTTTAATTGAAAATTGGGAGGTCTTTTGTCCAGAGTTGATCTCGGAAACTACACAAGATAGTTGCATAAGATTTAGCGAAATTGTAGGTAACATTTTATAGTTTTGCTTGCATGAAAATTATAGCAAATTTATTTTGTGAGCTATTAGCCGGTAAAGTTTAAGGTTTTCGGGGGTCTGAAATTTTGTTGCTTTTTGTATAATAACCTTTAAACTAAAAATATTTTGTTAAAACATATAGAACAAAAGTTGTTAAGAATAACGAGAGCTTTCATTTAAAATTAACACAAAAGGGCTGGCCCCTATAATTAGGGGTCAGCAGCTCATACACGTCTTTTTCTGATGGCTAAAATCGTTATCATTTTATGAAAAAAAATTAAATTATTTTTAATACATTAAATATTGTCATTTGGTATCAAATAAAACAAGTTCTGTGCTATATTTTTTTCAAATTCCATAAAACAAAAATGTGAGAATCGTACATGAACGAGTTAATATGTCTACATAGACACACAAGCGAACAAATGCCGTTTTAAGGCCCAAGCATTTACTGCATTACATTGTGTTGCGTCTAAGATAAATTGTTGTGATTCAATTTCATTTTTTTTCATATATATCATTTATGAATTCAATGAACACACACAACTACTTATTTTAAACGTGGCCGCACAGAGCAAATCTTTGTCGCAGGCACGTAGTATCGTTTTTGAAAGTGGGGGGGGGGCCGACCCATCCAAAGAATCTTTACAAGCAAAAAAAAAAATTTAAGTTTTCAAAAAATCTTCAAAATCCTAATCTAGGGGGGGGGGGGGGGGGGTTACTGAACTATACTTCCAAAAAAAAAATATCTTCCGTACCAAAATTTTTTCCCCTCCAAATCATCAAATTCCTAATCCGTGGTGGGGGGAGGGGGGGGGGGGTGAGATAACTTTAATTTGACTCCTCATTTACTTATTTTCACATCAATTTTTTACTTACTTCCAAAAAAGTGGGGGGGCCAACTCCATTATAATTCATCCCCCCCCCCTGATGCTACGTGCCTGTGTCGCCCCCCCCCCCCCCTGTATGTAAACCCAAGAATGTAAATAGTAACGAACGGCATTGTAGAAAAGAGAGAGCCGTAATGCAGAAGAGAAGTTGTGTATTTTTTTCGGTGTACACATGCATTTTCAATTTACTGTGAAACATATGAACATGCACATGGAACAATACTACATATTTGTTTAAGGAGGGATATATTCTCGTGTGAATCGCTTACGAGGAAATTCTGACAGTCACACTTCTATCGACCATGTCGACGGATGATTATCACGTTTATGTTTCCATTGATCACCCGTTGATAAGCTACGAGTAATAAAGGAGAAAAGATGGACATTAATGTGTGTGATTTATGTGGATGTTACTGAAGATGGTGAGGCTTTTTACTCCTTTTAAAGTTTCTTGTCTTTTAGTGGTTAAAATGTCAGCATGTTAACTGGTTAACATTTAGTCTGTAGATGTACATGTACAATGTAAGTACGTGCACACTGTCACTGATGTATGTTATTTTTTTAGTCCAGACAATATAAATCCTTTTAACAGAATTGAATCCCAAATGTTTTACCTTTCACTTGTTTTTTTTTTCTTTTCTTTTTACCAGAATTTTGTTTGAATTACAATTCAATTTATTGACAAAATCCACATGTGGCGAAAGTCATACATACAGTATACAAATATACATGTAGTTAGTACTGTACATAGATTTTCTCATGTTAAGTGCATCACGTATGAAGTTGCAAATATTTCTTGACGATTTAACATCTGCTGGGTTAAGAATTTTATAAGAATTACAGAGTTAGATGTTTTTGTTATGGTGTGGGTGTTTGTTTACTAACGTGTAATTTTTACATTGTTTACTGGATGTTTAGACTTGCTCGAGGTTTATGGGGGACTGGAAAGGATGACCGAATTTATCTTTAAACATTGTGAATTTTCAACTCAAAATTCAAAGCAGGGTCTAATTAGAAACATATCATATTCTTGTGCGGAAGACTCCAAATGTAGACATGAATACCCTGTAGACATAACATCAAGTAAATAAAATTGTATACTTCAGACTGCAGAGATAAAACATGAATTTTCATGATGCCGATCATTGTATCATTAAAGAGGTTTAGCAGACCAACGGGTACCCGGTACAAATACTTGTACATGTAGGTTACAAGTACGAGAGCACGCCAATATTGATTAATTACAGACGAAAACTGAAGGTTGCGACTGTTATATTTTATTGAACACTATTGTTTAAAATAAATTTTTATATATGTGAGTGTCAGACCGGTTTGAATACCAGTGCCAGATAGCTCAGTTGGTAGAGCACCTGACTAGAGATTCAGGGGGGCCAGGTTCAATTCCCGGTTTGGTGCTTCATTATTTCTCTCATCCTGTTACAATAAAAACACGTATGCTTAGCTTTACCATGAAAAAATATATATAATTTAGTATTATTCATTGGAATTTAAGATTGGTTAACTACGGAAGCCCGTAAGTGCCACATGATATATATAAAGAAAACTACATATATATATAAAGAAAATCATATATTTCTATATATAAAGAAAATGATATATATATATATAATGAATACGATATATATATATAAAGAAAACTGAATATATATAAAGAAAATCGTGTATATATATATATAACCACTGATATATATATAAAGAAAATTGCGATATATAAGCAAGAGTGATATTTATATAAAGCCAAAAAATTCCACTACGTGACCTTCACCGATTGCAGCCTAATGCTGCATATAATTAACAAACTCCGCCTACAGAGGAGAGAGGCCACAAATGCAATTATCGCTCCATGGTCAGCCGATCAAAAGAGAGGTAAAGAATTTATTTGTACTATAGACAATGTGTTAAAAGAAATTGCATGTAACTCTATTGTAACGAAAATATGTTTTACTGTTTAATATTTATATCCTTATAACCATCGCCTTAAAATTGTTTATAAACTGTTTAAATTACTAATAGATTGATAGGAGTGTCTGGCTACCCAAAGCACAAAAGTTTATTCCAACAAAAATTGTGCATACCTGCGTGGAATAAGTGGAGGGGTCATAAGGTTACGGGTATTTTGGAAAATTCAAAATGATTTGAAGAATCTTAAACATCTTGCAGAATAACATCAAAAACATAAGCGATTACACATCCTTTTTTTCAAATAATTTGGTTTTAAACTCAAAAACCTCTTTTAATTATATAAGTTCATCGAATACTAGTATGTCAGCTAGAGGTGTCACTTTAATTTCGTTTTACAGTTTTCCAAATTTTGTAAAATGTCCTCTAACTTATAAATCTATATAAATTTTTGCATGTATAATATCTATGCACTGATAAGAGAGCAAAACGTATATCCATAATTCGGCTGTCATCTGTAAAAAAGATAATACTGTGATTAATAAAATCACGTTTACTTTAAAAAACAATTATTCAATACCAGGTAATGTTTTACAAACTGGGCGGGACTGGTGCAAAGCATGAAAGGCATTCAATATTTCACTCGATCAGAATTAATTAATCATCTGTAATGTGAATAAATCCCTTCAGATTTATTTCGCTCAAAATATTTAGACCCATCTTAACCAAGAACTTCCAAAGAGGGAGGCAGTAGAGAAAATTATGGGGGAGGGGGACTGGGTGTGTCCGTAACCTATTTTTCTGTAGCAAATTTTTAAAATAGGTTGAATTTTCCAAAATACCCATAACTCTATGACCCCTCCACTTATTCCACGTAGGCATGCACAATTTTTGTTGGAATAAACTTTTGTGCTTTGGGTAGCCAGACACTCCTATCAATCTATTAGTAATTTAAACAGTTTATAAACAATTTTAAGGCGATGGTTATAAGGATTTAAATATTAAACAGTAAAACATATTTTCGTTACAATAGAGTTACATGCAATTTCTTTTAACACATTGTCTATAGTACAAATAAATTCTTTACCTCTCTTTTGATCGGCTGACCATGGAGCGATAATTGCATGTGTGGCCTCTCTCCTCTGTAGGCGGAGTTTGTTAATTATATGCAGCATTAGGCTGCAATCGGTGAAGGTCACGTAGTGGAATTTTTTGGCTTTATATAGATATCACTCTTGCTTATATATCGCGATTTTCTTTATATATATATATCAGTGGTTATCTATATATATATACACGATTTTCTTTATATATATTCAGTTTTCTTTATATATATATATCGTATTCATTATATATATATATATATATCATTTTCTTTATATATATAAATATACGATTTTCTTTATATATATATATATATATATATATATATATATATATATATATATATATATATGTATATGTATATATATATATATATATATATATATATATATATATATATATATATATATGTAGTTTTATTTATATATGTCATGTGGCACTTACGGGCTTCCGTAGTTAACATACTAGAACAAATATATATTTGTGAAAAAAATTCCACTGTGTTTATGTATCGAAAAAGAAAATATAATATAAAACTGTTATTGAGAGGTTTAATTTCCACCTAAAACTTGTATTATCTTTAACATGCATCATCTTCGGTATTTATAGGTATAACGTGTACAAAATCCGATAAATTAGTTTTTTATTTTTATTTTTTTTAATTATTTATTATTTCACAATTGATAAACACTCTTTGGCAATTATCAGAACTTTTTCGTCCTTACGAATAGAATCACTTGTATATCACAATGTAAATCTGTATGAAGTTTTCAAAATTTATATTAAAATGTTGCTTCTTAAGTTCACTAATAAAACCAGATTGAAGTATGTTTCCCGCAACAATACTTCAAAATTAGAAATTGTCATAATGCAATACGTGCTTCATGTAAAATGGCTACTTTTTGCAGTTTTTATTGGTGTTAAGTAACCGCCTAAATGAGGATCTATTCAAACAGACAGAAAGGCAAATGTGAAAAGCAAGTTATATGATTTAATGTTCTCAGCAATGATCTTAATATTGGGCAAAAAATATAAACAGTTTTTTGGGGGGTAATTTGCCTCTGCTATACTTATATGAGTGACACATTTTTTCATCATCAATGTAGAACAATTAGAAACATCGGGAAAACTCTAACAAAACCGGAAATGATATCCAATGTATGACAATATATCGTTGTGGAGTAGTCAAGATCATACCATATCACATCATGTCTTCCTTAAAGAAATATAACAAAATAACAATATCGATATTTGCCTACAACTTTGTCATTTTGTGTTTATTAACAATTTTGTTATGGGACTTTGTAAAATATATTTTTATTGTTTCTTAAAGTCTTAACTTCTGTAAATAGTCTTTAAGTCATATTTTGTTCATAATGTGACAGTCTTTTCATGAAAACTGAGCTTACTGTACTAAAAATTGTATTTACTCTATGACAATTTAATCAAATGTGATCAGTAATGAATACAAATTTATCCTTTATGCTAAGTATAAATTCTAAAATAACAACATTGCCCAGCGCCTTAGTACACGACACAAATGTTTATCTTGTTTTTATGTAAATTAGCTCCGAGGTTTTCCGTAGGATGAATAAACAATATATTTTAATAAGGTATTCACAGACAAATGAACGCATGTCTAGACACAGCTATTACATATAATATTACTGATTTTTTTTATAATCCAGTCTTTTCGCATTACATTGAATGTAAGTAGGCTAGAACTGACTCTCGTCCGACTTGAACACCATTCAAACACTCAAACACTCGTCACAACGTGACTCGTAACTCTTTATTTTGCTTAACAACCTAACTCTCAAATTACCAGGACAATTGTAAATATTATATAATGGCATTCTCTGTTTAAAACTGAGAAGGGGTTTAAAATCATATGACCTCGTCAAGGTCATTGTAAAATTGGGGAAAAATGAAAGAAAATTAAAATAAACCAATAGAATG
The DNA here is from genome assembly GCF_963853765.1 of Magallana gigas. Classification (NCBI taxonomy): domain Eukaryota; kingdom Metazoa; phylum Mollusca; class Bivalvia; order Ostreida; family Ostreidae; genus Magallana; species Magallana gigas. The sequence continues at coordinate 28,349,943 of NC_088854.1, forward strand.
AAACAATTATTTCATAACTTTATTATAAAAAAACCAAATGAAAGAAATGGTGGTATTTATATATTTTTTTTGTTTGATATTAATCAGGTATACATATGAGTTCGTCAGAAAAGAATGAAATTTAACCGTGAATAATTTTCAGCGATATATTATTATTAATCCATAATGCTATATAGCTGAATTCAGTTTTTTGTAAACAACATACTCATACATAAAATAAATTATATAGAATATAAACCTAAGTTTCAAGGCATCATATTTATTCAATTGTATATCTGATACCTTATTCTGGATCCGATTTAGTTAAAACATATTCGTAATCAATCAATTTGATTAAAAGCTGACGTTGCATAAAAACACAAAAATATTTTGCACATCAGATCTACAAGTTTTCTTCGAAAAGCGGGATCAAAAAATCTATATAAGAAAGGGTTAATAACAGCATTTGTAAAGTATGGAATATAAGACAACATACTTAATATAGATGGTACCTGCAATGGCGACCCACAAATGAAATGTTTTAATTTGATATTTTATGATATGGCAAATATGATGAAATCTGCTAATAGCAATCACTGTCATAATAAGCATTGAGTTAGTCAAAATCACCCGAATTGAGTAGAAAAACAATTTGCAAATCCACGAGTCAGGAAATGTTACACGTCTTGTAATCTGAACTATGTTAAATGTAGCACTTACTGAAACACATTTTAAATCTACAGTTGCCAAGATCGGTATAAAAAAGCGCCCATGGCCTATATTTATCTACCCTCTTTGGTAAACAAAAATAACAGTTGCATTTCCAAGCGTTCCGATAATAAGCCAGAACGTAAGCAGAATCTTGTTTGGTAAATATAATTTGCTATAATAAGAATTCCATATTTCAAGTGTAAAAGTATCATTTTTCGAAGACAACACTGTTTGCATGTCTTGTTGGTTTATATGCATAAGAAGAAAACAAACCACAAACCTTTATTAACATAATCCATTAAAAGCAATTTGGTTTTGAAAAACTCGCTTTTTATAGTTAATTTTCTATTGTCGCTACACGAGGATCTGAACAAATTTCGCTTGAGGTCACCTCCTGGTGAACTTTGTTTTGACCAATGAAATCGTAGGTTCCATTCCTCAGTTACGTGTTTTAGAAGTTATATCAAAACAATCTTGGGATTCCCTGAGGTCGTCTAAAATCAACTTATACCCCGTCTTTAGCTCGCTGATACCGAGAGATTTGAGAACATATGCAGTCGCTTCGTCATACGACTCCAATTTGGTTTGTAACCTAATATTACCGTTTATAACACTTGCTCTGATTGACTAAAATAACTAATGAATATTCTTAAATTCAAGTTCACCTATTGTTGACCTCAAGCGGGGTATCTACAGATCCTCGTGTGGCGACGATAGAAAAACAAGGAGCGGATCGACGATCTGATTTTAAAATGTACCATTACATGTATACTTATCATACAAATAAAAAAGAAAAACACACCTGTGGTAATCTTTTATTCTATTTCCTATGTGTTGTGTTTAGAAAGATTTATTGTAAAACATAAGTGAATTGAATTTAAAACTTTATTTTCTAACAGAAAAAAATAGCGAGGACATGAAGGTAAGACCAGTATATAGATATAAAGATTTATTCAGACATTAGACCTTGGCAACCTAATGCATTTTATCTGAAAAGATCAGACATTTACCTGACGTAATCTTTTTCTGTTACAACATTTCAGGGAATATTATAAGTTGTTAATGTGGTTTGCGTTTGTGAATTTTTCATTGTATTTTTTTTCAAACAATCAATAAATACATGTATTAAGTACTGTTCTGATTTAGGACTACATGGGCTTTTAAAACGCGTGTTTTCAAAATAAACGTTGTTACGGCTTTTTAATTGCAAGCAAACAAAACACTTTATATGTAAAATATTAAAAGTATTGCCTTGAAACATTACAATACATATCATTTAATATCTAATAAATTAGTGAGATGTAGGCGGTTCCGTTAAAAAACATTCTTTGATATCTGCATTAAAAAATTGTAGCTGGATCTACATTTCCTTGAGCTAGTACTGTTCTGATTTACATGTAGAACTACATGTAATTATAAAACGCGAATTTCCAAAATAAAAGATGTTATTACATTTTAATTGCAAGGAAACAAAACACTTTATAGGTAGATAAAACATATAACTTTCCTTGAAACATAAACAATACACAATATCTTGCTTGAGAGAAAGAAAAACTGTGACGTGGGGGCTACATGTTCCAAGAATGTATATAATGAAAATATTATATATATATATATATATATATATATATATATATATATATATATATATATATATATATATATATATATATATATATATATATATATATATATATATGGCATATATCCCTCTAACTATTTTAAGAATCGGTAGGACAACAAAGTAGTGCCTTTAAGCAAAATAGTTCCTATAGTTCCATTGGCCGCCGCCTCACCTACTAATCTCGATATTTCATATTATTTAACGTTTTAGGTATATCAAATGTGTAATTTATAAACTTATAAGTTAGTCAAAAAGGAATTTAACTACAAATTAAAAACCGCCATTTTGAAATGTTTGAAAAAATGAACAAAATTTAATCTTACGTTTTGACTCCCTTATTACATAAAAGTTATTTCAATATACATGTATACATACTATATTACCTTTAATACCATTACTTTGAACTACATCTGCTGCATTATCTTCTTGCATGTTCCATGCTAAATTAATCCATCGCTCATGTTGAAGATCCGTCTGCTTTCATTCAAAATGGGCGGAAGTGACGTAATAGAATAAAAAAAAACTCGCTGACTGTGTATTCTGAGACTCTTTCATTTGATTAAATAATTTTTTTTAACATATGTTAATAATAATCAAAAAATATCTTTAAATAAAACTATTATAAAATGCTTAAGTTTTCATTACTATATTTTCAGAGATTGAAGAAACGTACGATTTAATATCATTCGGTTTACACAAGTTGTGTCTGTTAAATTTCAACCCCCTCCGTTTTTGAACCCTCAAGGTTTTGGAACTTAAAAAATAATTTACACTCAATTAAATATTCTTTCATACTTTATTTCTATAATTTGCATTAATGTTTTAATGTAATATTTTCATTATTGCTTAACATTAAGTTAATTGACAAATTGAAGTTCAGTTTGTTTTTGTAACGGAGGCGAATCGACATGACACCTCATAAATAATGGCGGACTCCTCGAAACTCGGAGTGTAGTAACGGTAGTTGTCTGAGTTTAAACAGCTAATGATGAATGCATTGTTGGAAGTTCTCAACGGAATATTTACGTAACGGATTTGTAACATCTTAGAATGAATCGCTTTCAAATGTGTGCAACAGTAATGTCTTTTACAAAGAAACCGCAAAGGTTCTAAACTCGACGGGGTCCAAATTTCAACCGAATATGGTCGGAACATTTTCTCTGTCGTTCTCCCAGGAACAGACGCACTTCGTCTTGTGTGTATTTATGCTTCTATGATAGACTGACAACCGACCACGTCTTTAAAAAGCTTGATATACAATGTACTTCAAACAAGTTGGAATTCAACGTATACTAAATCTTTTTTCAAAAGAAATATGCAAATTTTTAAATTATTTCACTTTTTTCAGTTTAGTTTACAAGATTTTTAACAACATAAAACAGCCATAATGTATCATCTGCAAAGACTGATTATTCACTGATAAATTATGTCATTTTTTAAAAATTATAAATTGAACAATGAAGAAATTAAGCGTCAAATTTAGGATCTAGTAATGACCATTTGTTTTTATCAATGAATTTACATGTTTCTTAGAATTGAATAAATAATGAAACTATAATATATCACAGCTTTCTTTTTCAAAATTAAAGATGCCACATTTATTTAGGTGTTTGCATGAATATTCATGAATGTTCATGAAGACTGTGTTTTAATATTAATATTTTAAGATGTATAATTTTTTTTTAAAGATAATGTTCTGATATAAAAGTATTTGAAATTAATTATATATTTCGTAAATTAGAACTTCATGAAAATTCATGAATGTTCAATACCTAGAACTATTGAATACCAGGTATTTCCTGTATTCTTGTATATTCATAATTTGTTCATGAATTACACTTTAAGAATATATTCATGAATAAAATTCATGAACCACCTTTATGAACCAGTTATGAACCAGTCGTGAATACATCATGAAACTTCATGAACGGTTCATTAAAGTTCTTAAAATCATGAATTTCATCTCGCAGGGGAATTCAGCAAAAAGGCTAACAAAAAATAAAGTAATCCGTTATTATTGTTATCGGTACGGACACATTGAAATACATTAAAAGGTTACCTCTGCGAAGTCATATAACTCCAAAAGCGATAAAAAGAAACAACTGACCAATCGCAATGCACTGATTTGACGTCATACATGCACCGTATTTTTGGACGCTTATTATATACAAAGAGAGAGGCAGATAAATGATATTTATAACCTGGCAAATGCATTTTATAAATAAACGAAATACAATTTTCAAACAGTGGCTTTACTATCAAATCATATTTATTATGCTTGTTTTTATCCAACTTGTAAGGTTTTAAGAGTGTGTAATTTTTTATAGAGTGCCTGTACTACAAATTCGATGTGCTTGATATCGAGAAGCCTATATAAATCTACTTTTTACCAGAGCAAACACTTTACATTCAGTTTAATCTTTTGGATACAATCTAAATCTTTATATCAAAACCTACTGTTTTAATCTGTAGAATGATTTTATAAATACGTTAAACATAAAGCAGTACTCATTTCTTTGATACATGCATTTGTTCTAACAAAAGATCAGAGGGATGCGAAAGGGACATTAAACTTCTTCCTTCTTATTCTACCTACTACGTCACTTCTTTCTTTTTTAACAGTAGGTAAACCAATATAATGGTTTATAAAATAAGTATATCTTTGTTGAAAAAGCTATTTATAGGTCTCCATAGAAATTACTTTGCTGTCAACGAGTGCGAAATAGGTTTGAGATGAATGATATAAGAAGGAAAATATTGCTTTTAATATATTTGTTTTTGATGATAACATTTGTATTTATCTTTAATGTTTAAGATGTATGCAATTGTTTTAAAATATTAACAGAACTTTACAGCAAAAATAAATTTAGAAATGGCGTAACGTCTTCTTAATTTTAAACTTCGCGCTTTTGTTATATGTAAGAAGCTCATACCAACGGGTGTGATTTTAATTTTATTTTTATTTTTTATGTATGTAATTCACAAAAAAGGAATGCACAATCATACAATTTTTCTATTTTTTTTTTATTATCTTCAACTCGTGTGTCCATCTTGTCACTGCATTATTTTCATATTTTAAATCACGATAAGTCATATACAAGTTCAAGTGCCGCAGATTCCAACAAGTGTATTGTTTTCCAGAATACACGATCTAAATAATCTTTTTGATAAAATATTCATCTAAAATACGTATGATCAAAATCAGGAGTGTATAGAAGTATGACAAAAGCACCATTTTCAACATGTATCATATCTCTATTATTGCTCATAGTAAAAACTAAAGCAACCAAACTGTCACAAATAATTTTTGAAAATCATTTGAGTAGACCCATATAGGCAACTAAATAAAATGAATGTAGTTGTGATTCGAACTATACATTTTCATATCTTTGTTTGAATGTCCCCTTTAAATAAAAATGTTAGATCAGAGTAACGTGTTAAGCACATATATTTTAATCCTTCCATTTAATTAAAAATATGTACATTTTATGCACTTTGGGCAAGGCTAGCTACCCTTTTTTACAAACATAATCACAAGTTTTCTTCTGAAAGCATGGTCAATGAATCCATATATAAAAGGATTAACAATTGCATTTGCAAAATGAAGAACGCACATCGCCATGTAAACATTTTCACGCTGTTTTCCCCAAAATGAGAATCACCTATTTCCTTCTTCAAAATAAGAAAAGGGGGTATAAAAACCATCAACATGCACACTAATAAAGTGAAACTTGAAACGGTGCGACCATGAAGAGTTCTGTCTTCGAATCTTGTTAGCGCTCGGTTGCTTTGAATTTGCTCCAACTTCCGTTTCAGTGGTTACTATGTTAGATGTATTTTGTCTGCGGTATTTTTCAAAGATGTGAATTGCTATTAAAACGTAGGACACAGTAATGATAAACATACACGTTCCATGTAAAACTGCAATGAATATCAAATTTCCTTTATCCAGCGCTCGGGCTGCGTTATTAATTTCCTTGCACATGTACCCAGTGATGTTGTCTTTGTAAACTTCAACAGTTCCGAAAACGAAAAGTGTGGGAATATATGAGATAAAAGAAAGTATTCCTGTACAAATAATGAAAATCCGAAATCGTGAAGTCGTAATTTGACATTTCATGATCTGGCCAATTTGATGAAATCTGGTTACTGCGATCGCTGTCATTATCATTATTGAGTGAGTTACAATTACTCGAATTGAATAATAGAAAAATTTATATACCCAAGAATTTGGGAACGTTACGAAATGTGTAAGTTGTAGTATATGATACACAGCACTAAATGAAACACACATTAAGACTACAGTTGCCAAGATCGGTATGAAAAAAGACCGTTTCCTTTGTTTTTTAATCCTTATTGGTATACACAAATAACAGTTACGTTGCCAATGACTCCGACAATAAGTCCAATAACAACAAGGATTGTGTTTGGTAAAAACAGGTCATTATAATAAGTATTCCAGCTGCCAAGTGAAAACATGCCTTTTGAAGAATGAACAAAAACGTTCATATGAATTGCATTTTACCGTGAATGAAAACGATTAGACGATATTTACAATATTTTGAACTTTCAATTCTGTAACTATAATTTATACATATATGTATGAATGCCAAACCAACCAAATTTTAGGGGGGGGGGGGGTCAATGGAATGAAAAGTCTGAAAAATAAGCATGCTGGGTTGGACCTGTTCAAGGATTATTTAACCTGTATATGTACTCTTGAAATATACTTCTATTTCCTTAAATGTTAAACATCATCTCAAAAACTACCACATCAATATTGGGGAAATGATTGTTGTTTCTATACTTTGATCATTTAAAAACACTATGTCCTTAGATAAATCACTCACTAATTAAGTTTTTTTTAATGTTATTAAATTTGTATACATATAAGATTCACAAGCTTCAGACGTTAAAAACAAGGGCACAGATATTTTGCATTTTTTAAAATGACAATCATCACACACATTTAAAATGATATCATTGGTTTGTCATTCGACTATCAATCAAATTAATCTAACCAGAGTATTATTGAAGGAGGAAGAATATAAAATCCATTTGACTATTAATCATAAAGTGCAGGTTGATTCAGGTTCCACAATTCCTGATAATCACCATTGTCCATTGCCAGGTATTATCCACCATTTGGAAATATGCAGGTGTTTTCATATCTGTTTTCTTTGCTGTCCTGTTCATCCCATTGTTTATCCACATATTGCTGTTTTTCTTTCTGCTGATGAAAATTATACAACTCCGAATATTTGAATATGATTTTTTTATTAAATGAATTTTAATTTATATTGGACAAAAATTAATCATATATTCGGTGCTAATATTCATCACAAAATGGTCCTTTTTCTACATCAATAAACAGTCTTATCGGCAATGTTACAGCGACATCTGTGGTCTCAGTAAAAAACAAGTCTTTATAAATATACAAGAAGTCGCATGTATATATTAAAGTCTGCATTCAAATGAACAGTGTATGTTTCAGTATTTATTAATATGGACGGTGCTTTATTAACACAATAAAATATTTTCTGTTCGTATTTGCACAAAACAAATATTCAGATTATCTGAATAGGGAATACATGTTTAAATATAGACGGTTACACAGTAAATAGTAGTCCTATAAATATACAAGACGATTGCATTCAGAATGACAATATCAAATATTTCAGTATTTATATGTACAAATACTGTTTTGTTACAAACAATATGATATTTTCTGTGTTGTTTTTTTTTGTTATTGTACGCAACAAAATGATAACGTTGTCCAAACCCTGATAATTAATAAAATAAGAATATTAAAAAGTGAGTTTAGGTATATGTTTCTTCATTCCATTTTGTTTAAGTGGAGTTTAGAATATTGATTGTTTAATTTTCAAGTCCTGTTGCCGATAAAGATTGTTTAAAATTATCCAGAATTCGAGCCCGGCAAATTTTCTAATAAGCTGGTCATCGTACTGAATTCAGAACAAAATTCATCGAGTGTTAACATTGAATGTTGGAGAGATAAGCGCTGGTTTTTAAAGTCTGTTTAACATTTAAAAATAAAATATAAAATTTCATGATTTTGTGAACATGTTTTTCTTCACCTTCAAAATCTTTTGTTTTGCATACATGAAAAAGCATAAACATGATGCAACAAAAGATGACGATATAATTACCGGTCAAATGAATTCTTTTCCATGGTGATATTATCCTTCCTCGCGTTAGATTTTAAAATTTAAGCCCTCCGTGTGCTTTTGTTTGGCAGCAACAACCATGTTTCTTTTCCTTTTTCAGATCAGAATGAAGTTATATCTATATTGAAAGAGGTATATAAACATTATTTTTGTTATCTATTCTTGATATCATTTACACCTACACTTCACATGCTGTATTATAAAAACTAAAAGTAAAATGAAAAGAGTTTGTTTTTATCTTAAATTCAGATCACTTTTATGGTAAAAAAAATCAGAACATTGTTTATGTTGAAAATATGAAACAGAATTACTCAAATGTTGTCAATAACAATAATTTTGATAGTTAAGAAATTCATACTTACAGTTAAATGGCTAAAAATTAATCATGATTTTCAAAAAAAAAATGATTGCATTTACGTTATAAAGCCTTTAAGATAAGTTTAAAACGGTTGCAAATACAATATCATAACTATTTTGCATATTAACAAAATACTGGAAGACAAATATATAATTCAGAGTTTTGTACACAACATCATTTTTAAAAAAAATATTTGTATTACAAGTTTAAAAAAAAAATGCGGCATTCAAACTCAAGATCTGCTGAAAAGTTAAAAATATTAAAACATGAAAAGCAGCCAACAAATTTCATGAATGCAAAAAGCATTTTTGAAAATCTGAGTAGAAACGTTGAGTGTATTATTTCAGCGACACAAATTCACAATCTTTCACACATACATATGCAACAATGTATACATTTTTTTTAAAGCGTTTAAGCAATAATAATATAAGTGTGAAATTACTTCACGTTTTTTAAGTTTGAAATAAATCAAAACTTGAATATTCAAAATGATTTATATTAAGTTTGTTTGCAATTATAATATTATCAATTTATTAAATATATCATATACATAAAAAGGTGGTGTTTTACGGAGAAATATATATTAATTACAATTGTATTACAACCTGTTTCACAAGTCGATCCTGTGTATCCTTGAATGCAGCCTAGACATGTTCCATCCACGACGTCACACCGTCCATCCAAACAGTTCTGATGGCAAGATGTAGAACAGTTATCTCCGTAGTAGCTTGCATTCTGACAAACTGTAAATAAGAGCATCGAAGGAAAAGGAATGATTCTTTTTTTGCAATAAGTAATAATAATAAAAAAGAAAGAAAAACTCATAGTATATTTATCTAAAATGAAGTAAGAATTGGAACTATGGATTGCATAAACTTAAAAAAGTTACATTTACTATGACAGAAGTATGAACGAGTCTTTCGCAAACAAGTATTTAGCTGTGTAATAAAAATTCTATACTTAAGGAAGGAGTCTTTTATGGTTTTCGACATGTCAAACGTAAAATTGATTAATTGTTCATTAAATCAACATGAAAAGAAATTATAATAGAATATTTTTCTTTCTTTTTTATTATCGTAAAACTTGGCATAGAAAAAGTAATCAAAGTTTAGAATCTAACAAGGACTATATTTTTGGCGTAATATTGGCGTAGGAAAATATCACATATTGCGCAATTCAGAATTGCTGCAGATTAATGAGTCTGGTTTAGCATTTTAAAAACAATAACATTAATGTTGGATTTTTTCACTAATGTAAACTAATGATATGATACTTGGGTTTCAGAATATGTGTTTAAAATATGATTTGCCTATCAAACTACATTTTTGTAGGCTTTTTAAAGTGCCCTTCTATACACTGATTTTTGTGAAAAAATCACTAAAATCAGTTTTTTTTCTCTTATTAAATGGTCAATATATTAGCTTTTCTGTCAATTTATATCTTTTTATAAAGTCTTTATTATACATAAAAATCATAAATATTTTATTATTGAAAGCATGAAAAAATAATAAAAATTCCCTCAAAATTTAAGAAAATTAGAGGAAATGCGGGCTAAGCAATATCAGTTTTAGTATAAATAGTTATTCCAATTTAGTAGTATAAGCTGATAGACATTCGTTCTATTATTTCATTGAAGAATAGAATCTTCATATCTTAATTAAATGACTACAGAACTACAAAGAGCTAAACTTGTTTTTATCATCCTTTACGTTGAGGAAAAAGGTAGTGACCTTGACCTGCTCTTATGCGAAAACAAAAAGGTCAAATTTGATAAAACTGATAGAATCATTTTGTAATATGATCCGTTTGACTTTGACAAAATTTCATGAATTTCTTATCATAAGAAGTATGTTTGATAACGAGAAGACTCCTTCCTTAAGTCACAATAAAAGTAACATAGTGAAAGTATTTCTTCGTATAATTCTCCTTGATAAAAAAAAATGTTATTATTCTTCAAGAGAATAAATGTGCCTCGAAGATATTAATTTTATAACTACAACGTCACTTCCATTTTTAAGTTACGTCAATTTTTAAATTTTAAAAAAGTGATTTTGTCCAGGACGTTTTTCCAAAACGCTTAAAGATAAAGACTTGGAATTTTCTGCGTTGAAGCATTTATCATTTTGTTTTGGACATAAGGCTGGAATCTAGTTTCCGTCGCTTTCGGTCCAAACCGGAAGTGTTTTAAAATTTTCGAATTTTTCGTTTGAATTTTAAATGTTTATTTTGTTTGTAGGGTTGGTTATGCTAAATACGAAATTGAAATCCGTTTGAAAATCGGACGATGCATTACAGAGTTATTGGGGTTTAAAAATTGATTTTTCCGGAAATTTTGATTCCGCGTCCTTGGTTTAAAAAAAGCGTAATGTTCAAAGTAAAACTAACTCGTACCAAAAATGATTGTTAAGTCGTACTTGAACACATTCGGATTTTTTTGTTAAGTTGTTATTGAAATCGGATAGGTTTTTGTGAAGTCGTACTTAAAACCACTCGTATTTTGTTAAGTCTTACCAGGAATAATTCGACTTTTTTTCATCTTTTTATTTGAGTTAATCTTGTTATTGGTTTAAGAGCTCTGCTTCTTACAGGAACTTCCAGCTTTACTGCCGACATTAACGGAAGACCCACTGGTTGCTTTGCAACAAGCTTTGCTCTAGTTCCCTATTATTGTCCACGAAGGTTCTCATAAACTAAAACAGATATTGAGTTCAAAATTTTAGGAATGGTAGATAAAAGATTGTAGATATGTAATCGGGCTTTTATAATTTTTCAGCGCAAAAAGCGCCGAAGCTCGGTAGGGCTCAAAAATGAAATAAAAAAGCGTTGTGTTTTGCATGGTTTTCTTAGTTTTTCTTTTTTTTCCGGAAATATTTGGTTAAGACATGTAGAACAGAAAAAATGTATGTTTAAGGTCAGACGACACGTTCCTAAATTTTAGATAACTTTTTCCAGGAATTTGTTAATGGTTTAAAACTACTTTGACAAGCTTTCTTGCAAAACATTAGGGTACCTAACCAGGCATTTCTGCAAAATACTAGAGTATGCAATATCCTATATAATCTTCTTGAAAATACACTTAAATTGCTGATATAAAAATAAATACATCTACAGCACAGCGAAACTCACTAAATTAGAAGTATATCTCCGCCGGGACGGGGCTTTGAACTCACGACCTCGCTTCTGTCTGTGAGCGGCCACGGTTCTAACCACTCGACCATGTACACATATAACCAAATTCAAGTAAATTTTGTATCATTTTTAAAGTAATTATAAAATTAATATTTTTTATTGGAACTCTTCATTACGAGAAGATACAAAAAAGATTCTCGAGGAACGTGTCGTCTGACCTTAAATGAACTTTCATTTGACATCAGGAAAAAGGGGCTGGTCCCTCAAGTTAGGGACCTAGACTTCTTGAAAGTTATCGCTTTATAACTCAAAAGCGGTTAAGATTTCGATATGGCTGTCGCTGCAAAAGTTGTTCACTATGATCATATTAATGTCGTGACAATAATATTTTGTTCCGATATTGCGTAATATGAGTGTACAAATTCGACTTGTTACTATGTATTTGTGTTTTATTTGGCAAATAAACGGGGTGTTTGTGCGTATAACGGACATAAAGGGTACCAGTTTACATACGGAAAGACAAAGTGTTAACATTTTAGTTATTTCTAGTGAAACACATTATGGATAAAAGAACTAATTCTTTGCAATGCATTTGAGTCGCTTTTTAAAAATTTAAACTGGATTCGGAGCTGTGTATGTGAACACCCTTGCCCGCGACCGAGGAAATAGGTCGCGGCTCGACTAGCGAGCGGTCTGCCGTTATCTAATACACAAGATTTGCGTTCTGCTGTAATGCACACACGTGTTTATTTATGTAGCTTCAAACACAAACATTCCGATTTTATTAGTAAATAAAAAAAAAAATTTACATAAAAAAAATACTTTTACATACTATCATAGAAAGTGTACCAGGTTACATGCGGAAAGTGTTTAAACAGTTTAATCCGATCCCTTGCCCGCGGCCGAGGAAATAGGTCGCGGCTGAACTTATAAGCGAGCGGTCTACTGTTATCCAATAAACAAAATTTGTGCCTTGTTGTAATGCACACATGGGTTTATTCATGTAGCTGCAAACACAAAGAATTCCGATTTTAACGATATTAAAGAGTAAAAGAATCAAAGTAATGAAAGTACTGAGAGACGGAGGCATCGTTGCGGAGGAGATTAATCTATTAATTCCAAATATTGAAGTACCAACGGGAGTTGATTTTTATCGATTGATATTTATCTTAAATCAACGATATGTAATTTCGCATGCCAAGTAGTTTCTTTTCCGTAATTGAATAACGCATATTTTCATTATATGAATTTTCGGGCTTTTCCGACAATTTTAAGAATTCTAGGAAAATATCATATGAATCATGTTGTGTAATATTTTAAGATAGAATAAATTCCATCAAGTTATGTATCAGTAATGTAAGTATTTCTGGAAAATTATATACAAGATCCAAGCAATATTTAACTATAATAATATTCAATGCTTCAAAATGCATTACATCGAATTTATCGATTATTTTCGAGAACAAGGTCTTGTCAGCGGCGATGATCTGTGGTCAGGTCCAAACACAGTTTCACTTCCGGTTTGCCAGGGTTACTGCATAGGAGAGTTGATAAAAAATCAACTCCCCAAAATAATAATCGTTTTTTCTTCTTCAAATTTTAAGGTATAGAATGTTTAGAGTATCAATTAAGAGTTTGCAATACTAAATACTACAGGACAGAAACTACTTTGCTAACATATTCATGCTCTTTTATTGAATATGCAAAATAAATTACAAACAAAAAAATTATTTTGTTAGTTAGTACTACACCTAATGATTCACAATATACCGTAAAACTCGTTTAGTACGAACACGGATATAGCGAATTTTCGGATATAGCGAAGTTTTTTGAGTCCCCTGTAAAATTCTTAACAAATCTTTGCAAAATTTTACGGTTATAACGAATTCGGATAAAACGAATTTACAGATATGATTTGAGTCCCGTAGAGGTGAATAATAGCGAAATTTAAAACTTTAATAACGAATTTCTTTACAATTTAAAAAGTTTTCACTACCATTTAAGGTGGGTCGCGGGTTTGCTTTCGTCATCAAATTCTGTACGCAATTTAGACAACTTGTTTGGCCGTTTAATGCACATTCGTTTATGACGTCATAACGGATACATCTCAAGTTTCCCGCATTACACTCTAGATAAAACCAAATGCTCGGAGTGATAATGAAGTAATCTTTTATATATATGCCGTTAATACTAGACAGTAGTAGTCATTCATATTTATTCTCCACGAATCAAAAAAGGAAGTGCACATTGAATGCAACACATTATAATTATGCAGACAATCAGCAAGAATTGGAGCGTTCTTTGTCAGTCTATGTAAAGGTTCAAACTGTAAATAAAAACCAGCGGTGTAGTCTCAAACTTGTAACACAGGAGAGAGAGAGAGAGAGATGTAAAATATTTTCAATTGGTCCTCGGCTTCGGCATTAATTTTTTAACAATTGATTAGTTATTGAATTAATATGTAATTATATAATATATCAATAATATATCTTTCAGGGATGGGGTAATTGAAAAAAGTATTTGTAATTGAGTGTAATTAATTACATTTTTCAGAGTAATTGAAAGTAATTTGTAATTGAGTCTGTCTTCAATTACAAGTAATTGAATGTATTTAAATACATTCCAAATTTATTGTGTATTTTCAATTACTTTTCAATTACATCTCAATTACTTTTTTAGACTTAAGGGAGTCAAAATATCTCTTTCTTGTGAATTATAGCAATTATTATTTATATACTGATATGCTGTACTGCCGAAAGTTGTACTTTCTGAATATAAACATAGTTTTAATATGTGAATAAAAATTAATTCACTATAGAGAAAATATTATTCAGAACCAAAAATGCACTTAATGGTACTTAATGAATTTAATGTTAAAGAAAATTTTTCTAGAAATTTTCAAGAAATCTGATCTGAACTGAACTGTACAACCTTTAAAAACATAACCGTACATAAAGCTCTGTATATCTTAATGCTGTTAATATATGTATATGTTCTCAAGATTTAAAAAAATAAAACTAAAGTATTTGAAATGTAATTAATTACATTTATCAAAGTAATTGAGAGTAATTAATTACATTTTAAAAAATCAATGTAATTGTAATTGCAAGTAATTGATAAAATTGTCAATGTATTTGAAAGTAATTAATTACTTTTCAAAGTAATTGACCCCAACTCTGATTATTTTTATTACATGTTACTATTTTGCCTGAAAAATAGGGAAGAGCACAGTCGGGGATTTAATTTTTTTTAGTTGTGAAGATCTTGATAAGCAAAATCAATGTAATTGTAATTGCAAGTAATTGATAAAATTGTCAATGTATTTGAAAGTAATTAATTACTTTTCAAAGTAATTGACCCCAATTCTGATTATTTTTATTACATGTTACTATTTTGCCTGAAAAATAGGGAAGAGCACAGTCGGGGATTTAATTTTTTTTAGTTGTGAAGATCTTGATAAGCAAAATAATTGCCTGGACTTACAAATAGCAACCGTTTTCTAGATTCGAGATTATATACATTAGGTCCAACTTATATTCAGACCAAGCCAATTAATATGGAAATGCACTTGCTAACAAAATGTGATGCCCCCTTTCCCTCCGTGATTTTAGATATTTCAAATATTATGCTCTGCATCATCTGATTTAGAATAAGACTGTAAAAGCTAGCTATTCTGGTTAATAGTTTTTCACAATCAACTGAACAGATCTCTTCCTGTATATAAAACCCGAGGTACACGAGAGCCCCCCCCCCCCCCCCCCATAAATAGTTTTGGTTTCATGATAAAAATATGTTTAATCTCGAGCTCTTTCATATTCTCAAAAAGTCCATTTTTTAAAGAAGATGTATGCTTCAGCAAGTTTATTATGGTAGGTGGTCTAATCTCTAGGAAAATTGTCACTTTAACTGTTACAGAGTTATGTGTACAAACGTGGCTATGTATGGATGTATGTAAAATATTGTCTCTTTTCTGTAATTTTGTGGACAATATTTATGTAAAAAGAATCTGCATCGTCTTTTGAACCTTATTTAAATCTGTAAAAGTTTTAGCTTTAGCAGTCCTAAATTTAGTTTTTAAATGATTGCATCACTTAGTAAGTGGAA
Organism: Magallana gigas; assembly: GCF_963853765.1. Lineage (NCBI taxonomy): Eukaryota > Metazoa > Mollusca > Bivalvia > Ostreida > Ostreidae > Magallana > Magallana gigas. The sequence continues at coordinate 28,366,036 of NC_088854.1, forward strand.
CAGGTTTAACATTTTTTGACGTCGTAATCATGACGTCAAATACGGAAATGCGACCATTTTTGGTAGAATAATCAGAAACATTAAATAAAATAGCAAAAAATTTAGCGAGAACACATATAACTTTTTTTACATAAATAATTTGTAAATCACGTTTTCTTTGCACATAGAACCCGTTGATAAATTCGTCTAAATTGTTTAGAAGCTATTTGCAATTTTTTTTTAAAAACTCCATCTCGAATATAAAGAGAAATATGCTCATTCTCCTATATATTTCATTAGAAAAGCGTCAAAACAGCACTACAAAAGATACTGAGTTTAGAGCGGTATTGCATACAAATAGCGTAGGCAAATTTGATAAAAATTTTATATAATGAACTGTGTATCCTAAATAACGATTAAACAAAATTTCAGGGTATGTTTTCTCGTGAGATTTGTTATGGGGTAAACCCGCGACCCACCTTAAGATAATATTTTGAATGAATTTTATTTCATATAAATTTTTCAATTCACAATCCGATTGTTAAAAGTATCAATGTAATGCATATTTTTAAGCCTTAATTAGCAAAAAAAGTAGTCTTTTAAAAGAATACATGTATATAGTGAATTCGTTATAGTTATTTTTGCAAATTCGTTATACAAATATAACGAATTACGGATATAACGAAGTAAATCCACTGGTCCTTAGAACTTAGAACTCGCTATAACCGAGTTTTACTGTATACTAAAATTTATGATACATAATCAATAAAAACTTTTAAACAGTGAACTTTTTCATATTAAAAAAATCGTTCATGCTTAGAACCCCTAATGTTACATGTAGGTAATACATGCATGATCTCAATCTCGCAAAGCTGTTGTTCTTTTTCTTTTGCAGAATGTCCGTTTCGATTGTAGAGAGTGAGAAAAAGCGTTTCAAAAAGTTATGGAGATGAAATATTTATATATAAGAGATGCTACAGCTAATTTTGCTCAATTTTGCTCAAAATTACCGTTGATTTAATCATTTCAGGCGGTCCAAAAAGTAAATATTACTAGCTCAGCCTTTTGATCAACAGTTTAGCGCATCAACTGTAAACATTTCATCGTGACTTTCTGCAAGTGATGAAAATATTACGAATTTATACAGATTTTACTTGTTGTGAAAACAAAATTTTAGAAATATAAATTCAGAATTTCGGAAAAATATTTAACACGCAATTGCGAGCTTTTTTTGCTGTAAAAAGATTCAATCTTTCAGTATATGCACAACTTCTATTCTTTTATCTAACTATGTTTAATATATAATAAATAATAGAATTCGCTGTAATAACTCTTTAAAGCTAAATTTAAAATAATATACCGCAGTAGATCTTGTAATACCCCATACTTCACTTTTAAAAGAAAATATGTACATTCTGTCAAATGCTTTTACACTTTTTTCACGCGAAATTCTTTTATCAGCTTGCAAAAACACACTGACTTCCCAACTTACTTTGAAATTGACAGCGCTGGCCAGACAATGCAGGATTAATCAAGCTTCACAGCACGTGGACTGGGTACTTTACCTATGCACACACTGACTGTGTGTGTGGGGGGGGGGGGGTGTTAAAGGGTGTAGTCTGGATGTTTAATTTATTTGTTCACTATCCGTATAGTAGGTTTAGTATGCATGCCAAGTAAAATTAAACTAAAATGTGCCATGCTACGATCACGGTTGTTTGTACTTAATTTGGGGAATACTCAAGTTCACATAGCAGTGGTTATAAACTTGTTGAATAATCATTTTATTGGATCGATGCCGGGGGCGGAAGTGTAGCTATACATTTTTTCTCCGCAGGAGATTAATTGATAATGCACAAGTAATATACGATACAGACTAAGAACAACGCTGTGTTTATCCGTTGAATCTCATAATTATTCAATATTTCGGTCAACACAAGATGATTCTTGAGGAATCCTCATTATTTGACGTCACGGACAGGAAGCTGCATAAAAAGTATAAAAATAGCCACTAAACGATTACACACCATTGCTATTCTTAAACTGATGCATATTCATTTGACATATGGACTAAAATTTTCGAGAGAAATTATGTTTGTTGATCGCTTATTTATTGTAATTGCAAATAAGATATTTATTTCAACAATAATATTGAAATATGAATCCCAAACGAATATTGCAATTTTTGCCGCTAGGTGGTGTCCGTCAAATCCACTATCGACGTCATATGTGAGCTGACCGGTAGCAATAGAGGAGGCCCATAGGGCCTCCGTCTAAAAACGATTGTACCATTACCTACGAAGTAATGCTGTTTTTGGTATCGTAATTGAAAAATAAATAAATCGTATGACTGTCATTAAAATAAGGCGTTCTTTGTGGTCTTGTCTGTGTCATGAAATAGTATTATTGTTGGAAAATAAAATTCAGTTATCAGACTGCAAACATGTCAAACCCACCACGTTGGGTGTACATTTACATAGCACAGGCCGATTCGTTGTAGTCTAGGACACATGCTTCTCGTGTATATATGTTATCACACATTTGAATGTTGATTCATTCTTTGTTAAATTATTTTTATTTTCAATTATATTGGTTAACGATGCATCTAATCATTGATTAAATCAAAGTGCGTAAAATAAAGAAAAAAACCCTGCTATCAATGAATATAATACGTTTTACAGTCGTACTAGTTGAAATGCAAATACATTCACCTGTGTCTATTTCTGACATTTTGCTGCTGAGAATTTAATGCATTACATTCCCTACTTCAACAAAATATAGGCGATATTCACAACATGATTATTTCAACACACACATCATAAGTATCTGTATTCTGTGATAATTCATTTAGCTAACAAAATATTAGAATCTTTTTATGAGAGAGAGAAAGAGAGAGAGAGAGAGAGAGAGAGAGAGAGAGAATGGTTGAAAGTAAAAGTTGAAATATATTTAAAGTTGAAATATAATTAAGGCAGCTTACATGTAAGTAGTACAATGTTACATGCTTGCGTAGGTGCGTGCACGATAAAACTAACCATTTTAAACAAGTTGAAGTTTTTTTATATTCAGGCCGTAAAAGACTAAGGGTCACACTATTGGTTTAACCTTTTTACAAAGGTAGTCTGATTCATAAAAAAGAATATTCAGTGCTGATTTTATTCTTTTATTAATTGGATTTTATTTTTTGTTATTGAAATTATATTCTGAAAGAATATGTGAGTATTAAAAAAGTTCATGTACATTCGGTGAGTAAAAGTTTTGCTTGGATTCGGACAGTTTAAGATCGAGTAGAGGACAGTCAAATGATTCAAAATACTTCTTAGTAGATAAGGGAAATTTTCAAATCGAATGGGCTTTGCATATTCAGGCACACTGGAATATTTAATACATAAATTATATATACTTTAATAAAATGTCTGTATGCTTTATTATGTATTTGCTGTCTGATTAGGACTGTTCTTTCCCAAAAGAAGCGCTTGGCGATCGCGTAAAGAACGTTCTGTAAAGTACAACACCTGTTTGGAGTACATAATCATATGTATTTTATAAAAGCGGAATCGAGATGTTATGGAGTCAATAAACAAATCAAGTTTGCCAATTAAGCAATAGCAGTTATCCAATGCTTATGATTGATAATTATACAAGGTAAGTTAAATACATGTAAATAGGAATTTTATAGCACTACCCCTTGTTAAGAGCTTCCGTTTACTGCATTCATTTCTTTTATTAACGATTTTTGTGCACGCATTTTCTCGGTAATGGCTAAGATTTTGTTACACGGCCCCGATAAGAAGACCCCAAAATATATCTATCAAGAGCGGTCTAAATTTCAAACACTGGTTGCATTAATAACATTTAAGTTATTTTGTGCAAATTGTATGTGCATGAAATGACAATTTTCCTGTAAAGTAACAAAAATTACATATTGTGAAATCTAAAAGTTTCTAAATTTATCATTAAAATTAATAATTTTAGACGGTCCATGCAATAAGTTTCTCTAGCCGAGTCTTTCGTTCAACAGCGCTTAGATTGAACATATCAGCTTGGTTTGCAACAAGAGGGTGAAACGACCATGATATTTGACAGATTTGGCTAAAGGGAGTTTAAAAGATATGGTTACAAAACACAAGTGCGATTATATCTTGTAGGAGAAAAAATTAATTAATCTACATTTGCCATAAATACAAAAGAATACCATAAGAATATTTGAATATTTAGTTCCGCCGAATATTTCCATTTCTCTTCATTGTTTGGTGCCTGATTTGAAATTATAACGTTTTGAGGTATAATGAGTGGATGACAAACGATTTCGGCAGTCTTACTCCCGCAGTTTTCTGAATCTCGGCCTGAAAAAAATGGGTCGAACTATAATCTTATTATTGCAAAAATGCGTATTTATTTATAACAAGACTTAACAGAATAAACTTAAATAAGTTTCTACTTTGCATCTATATTCATAGATGTTTAAATCAATAGCAACGACAGAAAAATTGGTCGATAATTGAGCATTGATTATCTCGCAGAAGGCTGATCGATCGATAAATGGCCGGACTACGGGAGATAACTCTCACTTATTATAAGCATTCGGGTTTTTTTTTTCTCATCGCGGCGGTTTACAGAATAGACAGGATCCGGATTGCACAACATTTTTTAAACAAAAATGTTTGGAAAATGTCAAGGGGCTGAATAATGTCGCCGGATTGGACAGCATGCCGGAATACACAACATCCGGATTCAACGAGTTTCAACATGTACATTATTTTTCATTGAAATATGGCTTAATTGACCGGGAAAACTACTGCAACGTATATTAAATTGCACACATACTTAGCATAACCATCATTTAAAAGCGTACAATTGTTTCAATGAAAATCGGACCAAGCAGCCTTATCATTAAGATTAACATGTGTAAGACACTTTATTTGTCAAATGCATGATCCTGTACATGAATTATTTTCAATACCTGTTTAATCTCCAAAATGATCTCCAATTCCATTCACAGCTGTTGTCATTCAAAATCACGTTAAACAAAATTTCAAATTTTTAGTCGATTTCTACTGCTACATGTATACATCTAAGGAATCTATTGATTTTATCATGTAATGCGTTATTAGGATTTTAGGGGTCTATCGTCCAAAGTTGTGATCACCCATATATCATTTGATATTTGATATTTTATTCGATATCAAGAAAAGAGGGCTTGCCTCTCAAATTAGGGGACCAGAGGGCTCTAAAGTCTTTACTGAGAGATATTTTGTATCCAAGCAATGCAATGATTTTACCATGCAGTACATAATTAGAGGTTTTCAGAGGTCAACTGTCCGAAAAAATTAATTACCCATATATCAGAAAGGAACAATCTTTGGAAATGCAGTATAAAAGCAAAGATGCTCAAAATGAGCCACAAAACAATATTCAATCTTTAAAATGTCGTTAAACAGCTCTTATAAGGAGATTAGGGATCGGCCCCAAAAACTTTCCTTCACATATATATCTCAGGAACGGTAATGAATTTCTAAACACTTGTTGAACAAAATGTGTTTAAAACTAAACGACCTTTCATTTGATATGAAGAAAAAGGGACTGTCTCCCCCAAATTAGGGATCAAGACGGGCCTAAAGTCTCTTATCTATATAGTCATTTACTGAGTGATGTTTTGTAATAGGTTATAAAAGCAAAAGTAGGTATAATACGTTTATATATCCTAACAATATAATAATTTTCTTATGCGCTTCATGTACCTAACTAGGGATTTAAGGGTCCAGAGGTAAAAAAGTATAATCTTTTCTATCTCAATTGGAAGTAATGCAAGTATTTGAAAAAGCAACTTAAGAGAACTTATAAAAAGCATTACAGAAAAGCATTAGTACGCAACTCCTATTTCCAGATCCTGTTTTGTTTTCAAAAATTAAAGTCGATGACGTCAGATCACTTTCTAAAAATCGGACGGAAGACCTCCTCGTTGTTCGCAACGAGATCGTGTCTAGTTTATATTTATTTTTTGTGATTTCAAGTAAATTTTCCCTAGCTTAAAGGAAAGAAATACATACTAATTAAGTATCTACAAATGATTTTTTCTTATTCAGCTTTGCAGCAATTCTCTTCGAAACTTTTAATTACATGTACCTTACATTCTGGTAACCCTTTATGCAAAGGTTGTTATAATTATTGTACACGATTTTCTTATCTACGTGACATATTTCGTAAAATTAACACATTCACTTGAGTTTTTACATGTACATTTGTAAATATATATAAAAAATATAAAGTAAATATTTAAAAATGTTTAACATACTATTAACTTTTTTGCAAACTTTCCCAAAAAGGAGTCGTTATTAATACTATTAAGTTATTCATATGCTAAAATAGAGGTTGTATTAGATGTAAGTGCAAACAATACCGCTATAATTGTAAATGATGTTTATATGGTTTTAAAAAGGGAAATTATTAAAGGAATATGTTTTTCGTAAGAATAAGTTAATTCACTAATAGGCAAAAATAACTATGTTGCAAAGCACACTTGGAATACTTTTAATTACCTGTTGAAGGGTCCGTATGAGGAGCTGCTGTTGATACGACAGCTGTTGATTCTGCTGATGAAGCAGTGATTGTCGATGAGACAGATTGCACTGTTGCTGGTACGGATGTTGGTGTTGATTTTACAATTGTTTCTGTTGTTGTTCCTACATGTCCTGATGCTGCAGTTGTTTCGGTTGTTTGTGCGGCAGTTGTTGATGCAGCAGTTGTTTGTGCAGCAGTTGTTGATGCAGCAGTTGTTTCGGTTGATTGAGCAGCAGCTGTTGATGTTGTAGTTGTTTCTGATGAAGTGGTTTCGACTGTCTGGACAGCAGTTGTCGATTGGGTTGTTGGTGACTGCGTAGCTCCGAGGTCCACTGTGAACATTTATAACGTTATTAAAGACTTTCATTAAATTAAGCAAAGAGCAACATACATGTAGTGCAAATAACCCTGACCACTATAGCCCAGTAATCGCATCATCAAAGAAATCTATACTACTATATTGAAAAAATAGACTCGAATTTTTGGGCTTTAATACCGAGAAATCTGGAACGTACTGTCTTATGTTTTATACATTTTAAACATCATCGGTACTTGAAGATTAACAATTTGTTTTTATTTTTTCTCAATCAAGCTTCGCTAATTAATAATCAACGAAAATTTCTTTAAAAATTTTTTTTAGATTTTACAATCTTGCGCATGCGCATTAGATTCAAGCTAAGTCACGGAAGGCACTTTAATTTATGTTTCCACAATATCACATTTGCATGGATAAACTCAGTAATGATATTACAAATACATGTAAATTTTCATTGAAAATTTGTCATTTATTTTGTTCATCAAAGGAAGTGCGGGAGATAACTCTTACTCATGATCAGTGCATTTAAAATAAAAAATCCCGAGAGTTTCGAATGGCAATATGGTGTGTAAATTCGAAGCGAGTAAAAAACGTTTGTAAAAACGTTGGTTCAAAAATGTTGAATTCTTAATTAATATGAATTAAATTTTAGCTGAAAGATATTTACAGCTTCAAAATGGTTTGTTATGAATACAGTAAAACACGCTTATAACGAAGTCCCAGGGATGGGAAATTTTACCTCGTTATAAGCGTAATTCGTTATATCTGTCAAGTTTACAACAAGAAATAAAGTCACGGGGAATGATAATCACTTCGCTGTAAGCGTCAATTCATTATAAGCGTGTTCGCTATAACCGTGGTTTACTGTAATTTAACTGTTATTTTCAATGCAACTTCATTAATTTTCTCCAAAATCATTTCGGAGCGATTCTGCAATTTTTTGCTACATTACGGGTATATGGGAGACATTTTAACTGTGGCGATCGATGGCCTGTCCCGAGACATTCTAACTAATCAGAGTGTAGTGAAATTAATAGCATTATTGTAGATATGTAGATATGTATCTTGTATATGTCATCGGACCTATTCGAATACTTTTTGTCGCTTCCATATCATGGTTTAAACTTCATATAGTTCTGTGCGTCCATAGTTTTAGTGAAAAAAACATTTAAATCCGATTCTGGTTTTTCAAATGATAAAAATCGGATTAGTTTGATTTTAAATTTGAGTTAAATTGTATACCGTATTAAATGGGAAGGAAACTAAAACATGTTATAAAATAAATCAATTAATTGTAAATTGTATTTATTTTCAATTAAAACCACGGAACAATGAATAAATCAAGAAAAGCGATCGCTTGATTTAAATTTCCCGCCGCTATTGGAGCTGCCATTGAATTTTAAATCTATCATAATGACGTCACACCATCTTTTTCTGGTTTGTTTCGTGATATTTGCTCTAAACATGCTAAAAATGACAAGTTTTTAAAATTTTAAAACAATAGGGATTTGAGACTGTTCTTTCATCTTTGACCTTTTTCTATTTGAAACCATCGTCAAACGGAGCATGTTTGTTGAAATCTCAAAGCGTAGAATAGAGTCGGTCTGTAGGAGAGATATCCGCGTAGTTGTGGAAATTGTCAACAGATGCCAAGTATCGTAGAAAATATGTGCCGTCGTTATTTCAACATGGTAATTCTGACTTTAGAGAACGTATTTTAAACATCCCGATTACATTTTATTACATGTATAACATACTTATTTAGTTATTAAGCGAAGAACTTGACTTGGAATTAAATTTTACTCGGTCATTTTCAACTTCAAATGATAGCAGATTAATTAAGAACTGACATTTATTTAATAAAAATGCACATATTTATGCATACGTGTATATATACTTTAGATTGACGTGTGGACCTAAACATTATCAATTTTGTTCAGTCGATTACTTTAGTAACAAAAAAGGCATAAAACATATTATTCAAAGCACTGTGTACCGGAATAGATGGTGTGACGTCAAAATAATTATGTGTTTTGGTTTTTAATACAAAAGAGTTTTGCATCTTATCAGCCTCCAATAATATATTTACAAAAATGTACCTAACATCAAACGTCCATTAAATTGATTATGTAGATTATTTTCAATAGAGCATGGCCACATGCGATAATTTAAACCATTTTATCGATATCATAAAGCGTCATCTGAGTCATATCGTTCTAAGGTTTATGACAAGAAAGCCCATCATAATGACTTGTACAGACGTTTTCTAGATCTATTACTTTAATATTTTCAGCACCCATTGTCAATACATTGTTATTTTACAGAGAAATTTATGTATCTTATTCATAAAGAATTTAATTTTAACAGCCAGCCCCTACTCCAAATAAAAAGCAAAAAGATTTCAAGCTGGTTTTTATTGGTAGAATCAAGAAATAAAAAGTACGTTAAAGTGAACTTGGTTCGTCACGTGATCAAATCCCATGCTGCTCGTGGGACTCATCTTAGATTTGATCACGTACCAAGTTCATATCCCGATGAACTTTTAACATTGCTCTTTATTTCTTATATTCACGTTTGAGAAAGGCAACTCGTTCCCAATTATTGACATAACCGTTTTTTTTTAACTGTAATGCAACCGTCAAACGACAAGCACGTGCGGTAATCATTGTGACGTCACTAAAAAGTTCACACAGCGTTGAACATTTTAGCTATTCTATAAGTTCACATAAAGAGGACGATTTGAAAATGTAAATATGGTATTGTGTGAAAAGAACATGAAGTTTAATGACAAAAATTAAAAATTGTATTGTACTTATCAAACTAGATTACGAAAGCCCATTGAGCTCATTTTCGTACGTAAAAAAAATATTTTTTTCGTAACTTTTGCGAATAAACGTGTTACTTTCGCGAATAAACGCATTACTTTCGCGATATAACGCGTTACTTTCGTGATATATCTATCGCGAATCTTTCGCGATGTTATGCGAACCTTTCGCGAAAAAACGCAAAACTTAAATATAAATATTGTCATTTCATACAAGAACCATAATGAAGAACAATGACTGAAATCAAACATATTAATTTGAAGAAAAAAAACAAAAAAATCTTATTATATAAAGATGTTAATGAAATAGATGAAACCTGATACAAATTGATTTAGATTTAAACGTAGAAAATCTTTTAAATCTTAGTACTGATTTTCAAAAGACATAATGCATCGCGCTTCTCACATTCTAACTGGCGTTGTATTATAGAAAATGAGGCATTGTCATATTTTAATTATAACAATTTTAATTCGAATTAAAAGTTTTATTAAGTATCATATGCATTGTAGAATTGAAAGGATATCATTGTTCATATTGTTATAATATATGTTATATCGCCACAATATAAATTAATGTCTAGTTTAACATCAGAAAGATTAGTCAAGCTGTGAATTGAAATTTTTAAGCTATTGTACAAATCTAGATGACGTAAATTCATCCTCAAAATATATCACATGTCATTTGAAAATCAGTACTAAGATTTTAAAGGTTTCCGACGGTTGAATTTATATTGATTTTATAAGAAAAAGATAATCAATGAATGCCTGTTCGAACACAGAGTCGGCGAACAAATGAAAAATGATAAAATGATGCTGTAACTTATTATTTACTTTGAACATATAACATCTAAAATGATTAAAAGTTTTATCAGATTTATTGATATCTCTATGTGAAAAATATAATTTTGTCTTCATAAATCAACGTTACAAAGATATTATAATAATAATGAATAATAAAAACTTAAAATGTGTTTGTTTTCAATCGTTCTTCTTCATAAGGGTTCTTGAATGAAATGACAATATTTATATAATAGTTTCGCGTTAATTCGCGAATATTACGCGTTATATTGCGAAATTTACACAAAAGTAACGCGTTATCTTGCGAAAGTTTTGCGTTTATTCGCGAAAGTTACGCGTTAATTCGCGAAAGTTACGCGTTTATTCGCAAATGTTTCGCGTTAATTCGCCTAAGTTTCGCGTTAATTCGCCTAAGTTACGCGTTTTTTCCCGAATTTTTATTTTGTTACCTACGAAAATGAGCTCAATTGGCTTTCTTACTAGATGCTACATTTACAGTATCAAAAAAAAGTTTTTAGATTTCTCTTTCATTTGTTTAACATATACCTAAGGATTCTATTTATTACTACCACAGGCACGTAGCATCGGGGGGGGGGGGGGGGCACTTTTTGGCGCAGCAAAGAGTTTTCATAAATTTACATACAAAAAAAATGAATTAACAGAGTTGCCCCCCTCCTCTCCCCCCCCCCCCTTTTTATGAGACCATGTGAAAAAATGATTTATAAAGAATGAAATAAACAGTGGAATATTTTTTTGTTTGCTTGTCAAGATTTTTTGTATGAGTCTAGCCCCCCACTTTCAAAAACGATGCTACGTGCCTGTACCATCAATATTCGCTGCGCATTGTGACGGAGTGAAATATCGTGCAATATGATGATAAATTGTATAATCGATGATTTATTTTACGAACAAAATCTGTTGCATGAACGCGTCGACGAGCTGAAAACAATTAGCCCTTGAAAAGTTTGATTGTAGAGCTGCGATACTCTCTCTGTACCTTGAACGATTGTAACCCTGAAGCCATATCCCTCATCACGATCATCACTGGTAAAGTTGAGATGTGTTTCACCCCCGCTGGTATAACGTTCATTCGGTAGAAAAAGGCTCATTTTGTAGTTGGTACAGATATCGACAGGATCCGTATTATCTGCAAATCAACCAAACAAATTATATTAGATTGACGTATTCATTTATAATATCAAAATTCTTTACATAAATCTATAAACTTAAAAAAAAAGGTTGAGAATGTTAAGGATATTACGTGAGAGTAAAAGACATGTTTTATCAGTCAATATAGCATTGAATCATATTTTTCTGAAAGAATCAGTCTCATAACTGTAGCGGTGTGTGCATACAAATTGAGTAACGCGCGTTAGCGCGTTATGAAAATTCATTACAATATTAAATTTACGATAAAATTTACAATATTTCGTATGGGTTTATTTTATTATGTTTTTCGGAAACTTGATGCGGAAACTTCTGCAATCACTAAAACTTTGTCTCCAAAATAATTTTAAACGGCCATTTTTAAATATAAATTTTCGATTTTGTACCATAACAACTGGTCCCAATAACAACGTTTTAAGATTGTCTAGCATCTTAATTCACCAGGGTATCAAAATATGAAATCTATATACGAAAAAAAAAACGATGACTAATCGATGCCAACAAATATTTATATTGACATAGAATTGATATTTAGGTTTTTTGGAAAGATTAATCCACTAAAAAGCTTTGATGATCCTTTATCAAAGATGTAAGAATTGAATTAATCCCCTGAATAATTTAAGTAGGGTGGATGGTCTACAAATTAACCATCAAATTTATCTGAAATATTAAGATATGATTTGTTTAGCTTTAAACTATTATTGAATAAAGAAAAAAATCCATGTTTTCTACATTTTGCTATATTCCTATATTTTTCTATCTTTCTCTAAAAGAATATATACAGTCTAAAAATGACAACGACCATCAAGCAATTTTAAAAAAGCAATATAAGGGCCATGATGACACACTTTAATTGTCTTTAGCTCTACGGGAAAATTTGGCTTGATACGTCGAAGAACATTAGTTTTTTTTTACCAACCCCCCACCTCCCGCTGATTATTATGTTCTTAGGTATTGTAATAGATACAGATAATATGATTATTAGAATTCCTAATGACAAAATACTGACTTTAGAAACAGCAATCTTAAAAATGTTACAAAAAGAAAAAGTTACTCTTGGAAAGTTACAATCACTAGTAGGTTCTCTTAACTTTTGCGCAAAAGCAGTTCCATCAGCTAGAGCATTCAATAGAAGATTTTGTGATGCTATATGCGGAATTAAGCACTCCAGTCATTTCATTAGAGTTACGTCTGGGATGAGATCAGGTCTTTGTGTGTGGCTAAATTTTATACACAAGTACAACGGTAGCTTAAATTTCATGAATGCCAATTGGTTATCAAACGACCAACTACATCTTTACTGATTGCGCAGACAATCATCAGTTTGGTTGTGGTGTCCATTTCTATTTCAATGGACAGTGGGCTTATTTTGAATGGCCCGCCTGCTGGAAAGACCTTGACATTATGTCAGATATAACTTTTTTGGAATTAGTGCCAATTGTTCTTGCAGTTGATTTTTTTAAAGACTAAATTTTGTGACAAAAAGATTTTATTTCACACCGACAACAAAGCTTCAGTTTCCATTTTAAACAAAATATCGTCAGTCAGTTAGGATTATGGAATTGGTTCGGCTTTTAGTTTTACATTCCATGATTCACAATATCTACTTTAAAGCTTGTCACATTGTTTGTTATAACAATGCTATTGCCGATTCTATTTCACGCAAACAGTGGACCAGATTTCGAGCTCATGCCCCAAAATCCAGGCCACACCCGATCCAGATTCCAGAAGATTTTATAGAAATGATCTCGAAGCTGAAATAAAACGCTTAACGCTTAATTCAATAGCACCAAACACAAAAAATTCTTACTCATCTAGTCTAAGAAGTTTTGAGCAATTCAGGCTGTTATACGAACTCAATTTAATTTGGCCTCCCCCTGTTTCACACGTTTGCAGTTGTATTAATCATATATCGCTTAAAGGTTTAGCCCATGCTACTATTTCTTCTTATATATCCGGTATTGGTTTTAAATGCAAACTAGTACATGTAGGAGCCTCGGACAACTCTCAAATTGTTTTAGTCAGAAAATTACTGGAAGGAATCAAAAGGTCAAAACATTCAAAAGATTTCAGACTTCCGATTTCAAAAAAACATTCTCGAAAAACTTATTAATGTAACATCATTAGTATGCTCGTCAATGTTTTAAACTATCCTTTTTCATCGGCATTTTCTTTGGCTTATCATGGTTTCCTTCGAGTTGGTGAATTTACTGCTAATTCAAAAGGCAAAAAACGAATCATTCATATTGAACATTTTAAATTTAAAACAAATCACAAATCGGGAGAGCATTACATAGAGTTAAAAATTCATTTCTCTAAAACTGATTAGTCAGGAAAGGGAGTATTGATAACGTTGGAGCCAGCAAAAAACTCTATATGTCCTGTATTATGGTTGAAAAAAATATCTGTCAATCAGACCAAATGTTAGTGGGCAACTATTCATGCATTTGAACGGCAGTCCCCTTACAAGATTTCAATTCTGCTCAATATTAAATAAATCTCTAGAAATTGCGGGTCTTCCAAAATGCCGTTACAAATCTCATTCCTTTCGTATTGGGGCGGCTTCAGATAGTTTCTCTTACGGGCATTCAGAATCAGAAATTAAAAAAACAAGGTAGATGGAGTACCAATGCTTTTCAGAATTATATTAGACTTCAGTAAAGTATAGAATCATGTCTAATATTTTTATATAGGTATCGGAAAAGTTGTTTGAATCGTTGGTTCATCGATTATTAAATGGGCATTCTTCTACGCCAAAAACTCCATAGATGGTGTGCATTTAGGATTAGAAATACATAACTACAGTTTATTTTGGCAAGGTAAAGGAGGAATAAATAGGTTCGACATTATTCAAAAAAAAAAGCTTTTATTAAGGTATGAATCTCCTCCAGAAATCTTAGTTATTCACTGTGGTGCTAATGATATAGGCAAAATCCCACTACTACGTTTCGTGCAACTATGCAATCTACAATTACAGAATTGAATCGAATTATTCCCAGTACAACTATAGGGTGGTCAAATATGTTGCCAATAATGTCATGGCGTTTCAGCTCCGACGTTAAATGTCAAAATCTTGCTGCCATTAGACTTAACAATTTTATGAATCGTTTAGTCTCGGTAAATGGTGGGTTCTTTATTAATTACCCAGAAATTACGTGGCGTGCAAAAGAGATGTTTCGTAGTAATGGTGTTCATCTGTCCAACATTGGTAATTGTGTATTACTATTTAACTTACAAAGGGCTTTGCAGCAAATGTGTTTTCCGGGAAAAATATATTAACTAGTTTGACTTTGCTTGTGGCCACACCTATATATATATATATATATATATATATATATATATATATATATATATATATATATATATATATATATATATATATATATATAAAACTTAAATGAATAAAAACACAAAGTCCGAGTAAAACATAAGCGCTTTCATTTTCATCTTCAGATGTTTTACAACTAACCAAGGTAACGTCGTTATTGTGACGTCATAATAACGTTATTCACTATCAACAATAACATGTCATGCCAAACCAGAAATTTAATTTATGTTATCACATGTTCTGGTTGTGGAGAACTTTATATTGGTGAAACAGGAAATACATTACGGGAACGAATCCGGATACATAAACAACATATTAATTCACCGAAATATCGTAAAATAAAACTCAGTGAACGTCTGGACGTATGTGGAAAGAAATCTTTTACTGTTTTCCCTTTTTATAAAATGTGCGAGTGTAATACTTCTGAAAGACGAGAAAAAGAAAAACATTTTATAAGAATATATAAACCTAAATTGAACAGTTTATTATAACAATTGTGTACCATTTCAATGTTTGTGTTAAATTACATTGTTTTTATTTCATTGATATGTGTTATGCTTAAAAATACGCCAAAATTGTGACGTCAACACCAGAGACTTTGCTAACGTTATTATGACGTCACAATCACGGCGTTACCTTGGTTAGTTGTAAAACATCTGAAGATGAAAATGAAAGCGCTTATGTTTTACTCGGACTTTGTGTTTTTATTCATTTAAGTTTATATATATATATATATATATATATATATATATATATATATATATATATATATATATATATATATATATATATATATGTTAAGAGTCTCTCATTCCACCAAACTTTGTTGGCGGTGGTTGTCTTTTCAATAGACAACCATTTAGTGCTTTTTCGAGACGCATATTATCTAATTTAGATAGCTTACAACTTCTGCTGAGTATCTACCTAGTACCAGTATGAAGATTGTCATAGTTTATAAGTATTATATAAAACTTCAATAAGAATAAGGTTATAAAGATAATGTTTATAAGGTTATAAGGATAATGTTTATAAGGTTAGGAGGATAATGATTATAAGGGTCAATATGTTATAAGGATAAGGATTATAAGGGTAAATATGCTGTAACATTGTATACAAAAATACGTATGTGAATTTTATATATATTATATTATGTAGGTCGTGGCCATAATCGCCAACATATATAGAATAAAACTTTACACTTGTCTTCATTGTCTATAATAATAAGATTTATTTAGAATATAAAATATATCAAATTATTATAGCATTATTTTTTTTAGCTTGACTCATGTTTAGCGCCATAATTTTTTGCGCATAATGGCATACCTTACATGACGTCGTTCTGTTTATATTTGATGTCATCACACTCCTAGCTGTTGAATTCGAGAGGTGGGTGCAATTTTATCCCACCCTCCCTAACCCCGTTTTTAATAGTAGTTATATGTATATCTTTATCAGTGGCGTAGCTAGAACTAGAAAGAAGTATAGGCACCAAATACGGCGAGGGGTCTGGGTCCAGGGCAGCGCCCTGGTGGGGGTTCAGGGTGGGGAAGCCCCCCGACGGAAAACGGATTTCGTGTTTTAGATATCAGCCAGAAACAAATTTAAGGCACTTTTCGTAGGTTAAATTTTGTGGGGTTTTTAGGAATTTTTTCGTAGTAGAAAGGCATAAACATTTTTAATATAATTCAATTTGTTTTCACCATCAGTCCTTTTTAAGCATAATCAAAGTGAATGACGGAAAAATCATACTCAAGCTATAAATTTATCTGTCTCCATGGTTTACTTTACTATTAAAGGAAAAACATTAAGACTTTGTAATTGAATGTCATAATTCAAAAACAGTTGAAATGGTGACAATGAATTTTGAATACGAAAACAGAAATATTGCTTTGTTTTTTTTATTACACACATTGTGTTACAGGAAGTCAATGCGTCTATTTTTATTAGCTGCAAATCTGTCAATGATAGTTGAGATTGCAACATGCCTCGATCTATGAATATGCATCATGGAAAGGTTTGACAATCTTTCATCCCCCATCGTTGCCCTTAAATAATTCTTGATACGGCGCATTGCGCTGAACGAGCGTTCACTGGAAGCAGATGAAACCGGCATTGTCAGCAACACTGTTAGAATTGTAAATATATTTGGATACAAATCTTTGTTTGTTGCGTTTAAGGTGTCAAGTAGATGTTGTGGACGCTGACCTACAGCCATTGACCACCTTGCTTTCCAACGGGCAACCTCGTCTAAGAACACTTGTCTGTCGCCAATATCATTGCTAAAAACATCAAATATAGCATTTGCATTTTGCTCATCTAATGTCTGAAGTTTTGAAGGAATCAAATTCTCTGCGGTGAACCTTCCTTCGTTCTTAATTACCCTGGTTGAAATTTCTGTAACTAAATGATTAAGAAACATCAGGTAAAGAGACACTCTCCAGTATTCAGATGGGTCATGAATAGGGTGATTCAATCGATGCCTTTGTCGCCCAGCTAATCGCGGAATTCTCGGAATTATCTCAAATTCCTCGCCAATCTTTTCCGCCTTTTCAAAAAGTGCTGCCCATACATTTTTGGTCACCTCGTTCATTGTTCAATCTTTCTACAACAATTTTGGCTTCTT
The DNA here is from genome assembly GCF_963853765.1 of Magallana gigas. NCBI lineage: Eukaryota > Metazoa > Mollusca > Bivalvia > Ostreida > Ostreidae > Magallana > Magallana gigas. Next base: position 28,383,632 of record NC_088854.1, read on the forward strand.
GTACCGCTTCCAACAAATCTAATTCGGGCTTTTGGAAATAATTAGAAAGCGCTACTGTGGTACTGATGAGGTGCTCAGCCACCACCAGGGCAATGATGAAATCAAATTTGAGAATTGAATCCAAATATTTAGCAGCTTTGTCTTCATTGTCTTCCTTTAAAGCCTCCAAAGACGAAACAACTACTGGAAAAGCATAAAGGAAAGTATAAAGGAAAGTATAAAGCGAATCTGCTCGACTGCTCCATCTTGTCTCACAAAGAGTTCGTAACTTTGTACGCTTCTCTAATTTTTCTTTTGCCGTTTCATTTTTAGATAACTCTTCAAAGAAAGAAAGAAGTCTCTTTGCAGAGTAATCAAATGAAAATGCAATTTCCTGCACAGTTGACATCATATTTCGAACAGAAACATCTTTACTGCTATGTATAAGAGCCAGATTCAGAGCATGTGCTTTGCAGTGTATATAGTGTGCTTCTGGGTTCAGCTGGAGAATTCTGGCTTGTACACCTCTGTATTTGCCTGCCATGTTTGCAGCCCCATCATAGCACTGGGCTCTGATTTTGCCAATATCAAGTCCAAGCTCAACCAAAAGATTTACAATGATATTGGTGACAGCAGCCCCCTTTACAGATTCGGCATGTTTGAATCCTACAAATTCTTCTCGAATTATAATAGTGTTGTTACTATCATAGTCCAAAAACCTCAAGCACAAAGACATTTGTTCCTTAGTTGCTTTTTCTGTGCATTCGTCAGCAATTATAGCAAAACACATAGCATTTTTACATGCATCGATTATTTGCTGCAAGATCTCTTTTCCGCATAATTCAATCAGTTCATTCTGAATATCAGGCGATGTATATTTGGCCCTGGAATTAGCACTAAAAGCAAGGTGGTCGGCTAAAATATTGTCAGTTTTAGCTTTTTCATGTAATATAGCAATGAAATTGCTTCTTTCTTCATCATGACCATGTAATGGTATATTCTGGCGCCCACACAACAAAATGACTTCTATTATTTTTTCCAAGACATGTCGATTTGTTGACACTTTTATTTTGTGTCCGGATGATATCAAACTTGCAATTGAAGAACTTTTCTCCGCCTTAATGCGTATAAATTCGTTACCGCTCAAAATGCACCCTTGATGTTGGGCCGAATTTTCGTGTCGTTTGGCAAGTGAGGGAAGGTTTTTCCAATCGCAAATTGGAGTTTCTTAAAAAGATTTTTCTTTGCAATCTCTTGGAGAAAAAAGAACGCAGTGCGCACAATACAGTGCATCCGTTGAAACGGAATATCGCATCCACGGGTAAGTTAGGAGCCAAGAACTTTGCAATCTCTTTTGCTTTTTACCAAAAGTTCTAAAGGGAAAAAAAGTATTCAATAAATTATGAGAAATAACGAAATGAGTGATAAATTTTAAAATTTCTTATAGTTTATTGCATTCATGAGCAATTTACTGGGGTTTTGAAAATTTCTGTTTAATAGTATAGCCTTTATCGGTAGTTTAATTATTTAAAACGAATAGCTATAAAATTTCCCAATTTCAACTAAACAATTCCACAATGATCATTGTACTTATTTTGTTTTTAAATTTTAAAAAATGGGGGGGGGGGGGAGAGATTTTTTATTTATTTATTTTCTGTATAAACAAGACTGAAGTTTAATTTGACTTACCTGCTGGGAAATGTAAACAAATGTGCATCGCCCCATTTTGAACTCAAAATCGCTTGTTTCACTGAATCATCCATTGTCATAGTGATTGATTTGGCAATATCAGGATAAGTAGGATTATGCAGATTATTGCAAGTCTCAGAACACGAGCTTGTAGAAGTAGAAATATTGTCCTGTTCATCAGAATGTTTAGCAGGCAACTCTTCTGATGTTTTTCCATTGCTAGAAATACCTTGAGTATCTGTGCTTTGTCTCATGATTTTAAACATTTCATCCAAAGTTCTTACTTTTGGGTTATTGCCCGACATTGTTTTTTACTGATTGACTACGCAATAACTAGCATTATTGACGTCACTCACATGTGCTTTCACTGAGCGATTGATGCTACGCAATACCTATACCAATATGACATCACATATTTGTGACGTCAAACAATCAGTCTTGAAATAGAGAAAAGACAGATATTTGCTGTGTGGTATTTTATTTTTAAATTAAATGTGACATTTAATTAATTTTTACACATTTTTGATTTTTGGTCTTGAAATCATGTGTAGGCACGTGCCTTAAGTGCCTAACGGTAGCTACGCCACTGTTTATATGAAATGATTCATCATATTAAAAATGTTATTTAATGTTACATATAACTATACTGGCGTGCAACCATTTCTCGCCGAGCACCATTTCTCGCCAGTACATTGTGACATCATTTTATCAACACATTTAATATGTTTTACGGTGCGACCGTTGGGGCGAGCGCAGCATGTGATCAAATAATGAATTATGATAAATCAATAAAAATAAAAGTATCAACGTAACTTAAATGAATTTGAATGCAAAATAAAATATAAACATGCAAGCCTATTTTTTCTAGTAAATTTTCATTATTCATAATTTATAAGATTGTTTATTTATTTAAATAGAATTTATCTCAGTTTTTACAATGTTGTTGAATAATAAAGATTTTAACATAATGTTTATTGCAGTTTATTTCCTCTCTTCTTGCAGCAGACATTTTTCTTAAACTTACATATAAAAAATTGACTTATCATAGAGTCCCCCCCCCCCTTTAAAAAATATATAATTTACGTATTAAAAAAATCGCTGATCATATAAGAAAAACGGTTTTGGACCCCCCCCCCCCCCCCCCCCCATGGGAGGATGTAATAAATGTGAAAATAAAGATACCATTGAGCAGTTAAAGAGCTAAATGCATACTACGCACTCACCATTCCTCACCCGGATTAGAATTTCCCTGATTTTGAGAATTTCTTTTTCATTTTGCTTGTAAATATTTTTTGAATGATGCTACCGCGCCCCCTTTTAAAAAACGTTCCTGGAAATTAATTGCTGTAAATATATAGTGAATAAAATAAATGTGAGCATTCATCCAAATGAGAGCAAGTTACAACTGTTTCCTATTTTAAAAAAAAATGTCCCCATTCGTTAGCTTTGCAAGATTTTGAGAAGATTTTGGTATTTATATTCCTGCAGATTGACAATAACTACTTAGAGTAAGTTCCCCTTATTGTGACGTCAAAGTTCACGTCGGTCAAGTGTCGTCTGTCTCTTTGAAAAAACCCCGAAAAAAAAAACTAAGTGAAATATACTGTTTTGTTTACTTAAAAAGCATGATATTCTTGAAACTACACAATTTTAACTGTTTCTCAAAAGTTTTACTTTGATTCTCGCGAGAAGGAATCAAGTCTAGTGAGATCGTCCGACATTGATAAATTGCATTAATATATTGTGGGTCGAAATTTACTGACGCCGAAAAATTCTGTGGGATCAATGTGCAAGAAATCCATTGTGACGTCACTCGAAGGAACGACAACTCTATTAGTCTTATGTAATGGAATTATTTTATTTACAATGCATGATGTATATAGTCTTTTATCTTGTTCTCGTGAGAGTGTGAAATGGGAAACCAAATTTACAGGGAATTACTGGGACGATTAAAACAAGGCATTACTGGTCCGATTTACTGACGCAAAAAAAATCCGTTGAATGAATGTGCAACTAGTCCTAATTTTCTATTCACACACGTCTTGCCGGTAGAGCTAGAGAGTGTCCGGTCCATATCTTTCTTATGGAGAAACATTGGAAGTTCTTACTTCACACAAAGATTGCTTATGACCTAAGGGTGTGTCATGACCTTAACTCAAAGTCATTCGGGCAAGGTCAAGAACACTGGCAGAAAAAATGCAAAATTCGTGTCCGGTCCTTATCTTTCTTATGGAGAAACATTCGAAGTTCTTACTTCGCACAAAGATTGCTTATGACCTAATGGTGTGTCATGACCTTGACCCAATGTCATTCGGGTAAGGTCAAGGTCACTGGCAGAAAAAATGCATAATTCGTGTCTGGTTCAGATCTTTCTTATGGAGAAACATTGGAAGTTCTTACTTCACACAAAGATTGCTTATGACCTAAGGGTGTGTCATGACCTTGATACAAGGTCATTTGGGCAAGGTCAAGGTCACTGGTAGGAAAAAATGCAAAATTTGTGTCCGGTCCATATCTTCCCTATTGAGAAGCACACCTAGTCATTGTATCTATCGCACTCCTGTTGCAAGAACAACATCTTACTTCAATAGTTTTATACCATCTACAATTATATTGTGGAACAATCTACCTCAAAATACAAAAATATAACTACAGTTTCAGCATTTAAGAACAGCCTCAAAAATATTAATAGTAATAAACTGTATATGCATAAATTATTTAACCATGGCAAAAGATTAGAAAATATTTGGCATTGTCAGTTGAGAAATAACAGTAGTAACTTAAATGCTGACCTTTACTCACACCACCTTATTGCTTCTCCACTATGTCAGAAGTGCTTTCTTGAAGTGGAAGACTCTAAACATTATTTCTTACACTGTCCATCATATGCCTCCCAAAGAAAATCTCTATTTGATTATATGAACGAAAATTCCATACCAATCACAGTTAAGAATCTACTTTTTGGAAGTGATAGAGTAACATTTCAAAATAACTTACTATTATTTGATAAAATTCATTTTTACATAAAAAGTACAACAGATTTAAGTAAATGTATAGGTAAAAATGTACACATTGTATAAAAAATGTATCAAAATGGGTACCACTGACTTTCCTTACACTCCTTTCTTTTCATTTTTTATTGCTTATTTGTTCTCCCCCTCCCCCTCCCACCCCATCCCCCCCCCCAAACTTTCCATTTTTTTTCTACTCTGTTATTAATTTTTGTTTTGTTTTTATTACATGTTTTTTCTTTTCTTTCTCATTTTTTCTCTACACTACATATACTTTTTTATTTTCAACCTTAGCAATTAACCATTATTTTTCTTCTTTTTTTATTTTTATTTTCCTATCATAAGCTATTTGTTTTGTTAATTTTTTTGCACTGTACCTCCTTCCAATGCTATTTATAATATTAATCTATTATACACAATTCTATTGCAATATATATGTATATATATCTTATATAAAATTATATAATTACTCATATATACCTTGACTACAGGAGAGAACATAAATAAGCATTGTGCCTGCTGTTCAATCCATTTCAATGTATTTATATAATTGAATAAAATACTTCTTAAATTAAATCTTCCCTATTGAGAAGCATTGAATGTTCTAAATTCACACAAATATTGCTTATGACCCAAGGGTATGTCATGACCTTGACCCAAGGTCAATTGAGGAAGTTCAAGGCCATTGTTTCAAAAATGCTAATTTCTGTCTGTGTCATGTTTTGTATTAATGGGAATATTAGAAGCTAAAATTTGACACAGAGCTTGCTCTTCTCAGGCCACATAAAATTATTTTTAGATTTTCATTCCCGTCTCTCTGAAAATGGCCTGCCCCGATGAAATTTTTGTTGGGGAAAAAATATATGGAAAAAAATTTGGGAAAACAGCGGGCTCAGTATACCAATAATTAAAAATGTTTAAATATTAAATGGCTGCTTGACATGTGGATTTCGTTTGATAAGAGTCATGGTTGTTAACGGAAGGATGCAAATGTCCTCATGCATTAACAGTTAACTTAAAATAAAATGGAATTAAAGGATAGAAATTGGTTTGTTTACTCCTATTAGCATTACCAGTTTTAAAAAAAGACAGCAGTTATTATTTATAGAAAATGGACAGTGAAATAGATTCATCCAATATTTTCTATAATAGCAAAAATACGTGCGTTTTGATTTTTTTCTTAGCGGGGGGTATCAATTGTGAGCTTGCTCACAGTACCTCTAGTTTAGTCATGAAATATATTTTAATCGTTTAGCTTAATTTAAAAGTATCTTGCATAAATGTTTATGTTTTATGTTAAATAAAAAGTTTAAATAAGAGGTTGAAACACATTTTTAATATCTAAGTTGACATGGAAGTGAACAGACACGATACAAGACCAAAGGTTATATTAAACATTAGGATATAGGGGGTATTATGAAAATACACATCAGTACAATACTTTGTAATGAAAAATGTCGGAAATGTGTCTGAGTATTTTGAAATAAATTTACACATGTAATAACAACTCTTTAGAATTTTGTTGAATAAAACAAATATAATCAAGATAAAACTTACATAATCCTAATTGTATTTTATCATAGCATCCATTATAATAGTCCAAACTGATTACATCGAATGTCAAAGAAAGTCCTTTACTGGAATCACGTGGGCTTATAGTGTATCTGCATTCACTGAATCTATCAACAAACAATTAGTATTTTACTGAGCACCAATGTATAAATAAATACAGTTTGATATAAACGATTTTTTTTACAGTTAAGGTATTAATACATGAACTCGACAGAATATTGATGCAGAACATTAATAGTTCACTGAAAACGAGCAAAAACTTGTATGTAAGACTATATCAATTTATGATTATCGAGTTTGCACTACTGACAATTTTGAAGTACATGTATTAAAATTGCCTAAGCAATGTTTTGTCAATTTTGAATACTTACGTTGGGTACTTGTTCGGAAAGCCTGGAGATGTGATTATCAATGGTGATGAACCAACGGAAACAATGATGGGTGATGGACTGGACGTAGGGCATCTTGCTACATGTAACGAAAGAACACAGACACTCAGGGACTACATGACGTACAGTGTTTTTTATTTAAGGTTGCTCACTTCACCGTGAAATATTTTCTCAAATCAGCAGAAAATTACTTGGTTATGATAGATATCATAACGAAGTATTTAAAAATGTGCAATTTTGAATGAAAAATTACATTTTTTAAAATTTAATTCAGTTTACATGAACAAAAGCTCCAGGCGGATTCGAACTCATGGTCTGCGGTTCAGAAGCCCAATACTTTAACCACTGAGCTACGACGATATACACCCTAATGGAACGATATAAACAGTTTAACAAAACTTTTAAATCGCCATCTTGTGACGTGATGTCTTAAAAAGTGTAAGTGTAGGTGTAGTGAGGTACCTTAAAGAACATATAATCTAGATTTGAGAATTTTTTTTTGGGGGGGGGGGGAGGGGGAATGAAATAATTTATGTTAATGCACCAACATATTGTTTCATAAATATTTGTTATGTTATTTAATTGTTTATATTGATATTGTACACCGTCAAAGGTTCTCCTCTGCTGTCAATATTTCATGTTATACACATCTACATATATTTTATTTCGATTTTAAACTAGATGTGTCGTTACGCCACAAATGCCCCCGCAGGTGACCAAAATTTAAAATGCCAAATTTAGTGTAACATTTGTTTGCTCACTAATGTTATAAGTCCCTGAAAAATTACTCATTTGTTTTATTCCAAGAACTCTGTCAAAAATCATGGGACTGGAACCAAGTTCAAACTTGACCTGTATTTTCTAATAAATTAACCTTATATGAAATATAAACTTTACATATATGCATTACTTCAAAAGTTACAGAACAGAAACAACGAATTTCCCATTTTTTCAAAAGTTTAAGAGGCATAACTCTGTCAAAAATCATCGAACCTGAATTAAATTTTGGACTGTATATATATATATATATATATATATATATATATATTATATATATATATATATATATATATATATATATATATATATATATATATATATATATATATATGAAATATCAGCTTTATATATGCATCCCTTAAAAGTAAGATATCGAAAAACTGTGAATTTCTCATTTTTTGTAAGTTCAAAAGGCAGAACTCTGTCAAAAATCATCGGACTGGAATTAAATCCGATCTCAATTTGTATATTTATACAATGTAAGATACATCCGCAGATCAAATTTGAGTTGAATGTGTGCAACGGTTATGAGATTATGATATGAAAGTGAATTTCCCATTTTTTTTTCAAAATTCAAAATGCATAACTCTGTCAAAATAGAAATCATGATAGATAAACAACTGTAATAATATTAGTGTTCTGAAGAACACCCTAAAGTCAGTTTCGATGACGCCAAATATTTTCAATCTCTTCACCTTTATGTATAATTATTGACTTAGTAATGATGTTAGTAATTAACAAGAAACGTTTGTGAAACACTTATGCCCCCCTTGGAAACATCTACAAAGAAAATGAACGGAAACTGCAAATAATTGGAATTGGAAGTCAAAGGGGCATAACTCTGTCGAAACTTGCTCGAACGTACACAAAATCGAACTTGATCTCGATATTATATTTCATGTGTATACAAAAAGTCATTTCAAAACGTGCAACCTCTGCGAAGAAAGTGAACGGATACTATTTGTGGACCGACCGACCGGCAGACAGGCGGACGGATAGACAGACAGACATACAGCAGCAAAGCAATATGCCCTCCCTTCTTTGAAGGGGGGGATAATAAGCTGATATAAATGTTTTTCGACAAAATTATTTAAAGCAGTCCATGTAAAGCTAAGGTGAATGAAAAAATATTATTCCATTTATAATTGCTATCAATAGTACATGTTCAAAAGCGTGTGGTTACTAAGTTTCATCTGTAATGTGGAATGCGCTCTAGCTGGTAGCATCATTTTTGAAAGTGAGCGACCTGATTTATCTGAAATCTTGACGAGCTAAACAAAATTAGCCAATCGTCAAAATCTTTAACCGTTTGGATGATGGTTGTGGGTTAAGGTAGGTTGAGTAGCAGAACACCTTAACGTCTATTGTAGGATTATATTTTTCACCTGGTTCTATTCAAGTAGAAAGAGACAGCTCCTCCAAAGTTCAATTTTCTTTGTCTGTTGAGAGAAAACGTGTGTGTGGTAAAGGAGGGGCAACAGGTCTTGCAGCCGATGAGGTTTTAGTATTAGTACATGTATTGCTTGTATTGTGTTTATGTCTGATTGAGTTTTGGGGTTTTAAGGACGTTGGATCCTGCGATCATAAGTCTTCAAGTTTTTTCCTAATTTTTTTTTTAATCTTCATACATAGCTAAAGCAAAATTTTGGGGTCTATATGCTCCTTTCGGTGCTACAGTGTATTTAATATGACCTTTCTGCAGACTGAAAGTGTAAATTGCACATAAATCGCTTTCCCCTCAATATTTTTTTAATATAAATGAACCATGGCATAAAATACAAATCTATATTATTTAAAATTAATAAATTTAAAATAATCATAATCAATTATCGATTCAACATGCAATAACATTATTTAAAGTCTCAAACTTTTTCTCAAAATTTAATAAAAATATCTTACAAATTCAGAAAATAAAACCAAAGTATTGGTCTATGATATAAATTTTGAGATATAGCATGAAGTAAGCAAATTTTGGAGTTAATTTTTTCCTGACTTTTATGAAATATTAGTTAAATGTGCCCATACATGTCAAAAGAAATATTGAAATTCTGTTACAACATGTTTTTTGAAACAACAGGAAGATAACCAAATGCATAAACTATATGGAAATTTGGTCAGCACTGAAAATAAAGAAGCTAACATTACAGTACTCTAAAACAACTGAGTTATGAAAAATGTTCATTTTCTTCTTAAAACCTTCCGCTACAAAATACAGTCCTTATTAAACTCTGTAATAAATATATTAATATGTAATTTTCCCTTAACTATTTTATCAAATGTAGTTTATTTGGCATTATAAAATAGGAATTTACAAGTAGAATTAATATATGACACATAATTTCCAGACTAGAGGTGACCCAAAATGGCTACCCAAAATCAGAGGAACGAACCTCTTTAAAGGGGAAGAAAACTATACATATGTAGTACAATATATCAAATAGTAAACATCCACGGTGATTGTAATTCGTATTTATTTTCAATAAAACCTCCAGAATAATGTACAAATCTAAGAAATATCGATTGTTTATTTATAATTCAAAATCCCCGCATCAGGAGAGCGGCAATTGAATTTTAGTTTATAGTTCGTCAAACCATCCATTCCGAATTTGTTATAGCATCATAGCATCAGTGTTAGCTAATTATAATATTCGTTTTAAACTTAGTCTAACAAGATGTGGAAAATATGGAACAATATCGACTTGTGCTTTTGCCTTTCCGCAAAATCACAAACCAATGACAAACATATCATGTTTGTTGACTTGACGGATACATTTGTGCACATATATAGTGTAATAGAGGAATCTCCGCGTAGTTGTATGAATTGTCAACAGATCCCTGGCATCGAAGGAAGGTCTGATGTCGTTATTTCGACATGGTAATTAAAAACTTACTCGTGGGTCCCTTTCAATATTGAACAATGGAGAATATTGTTGAGAGCAATTGTGTTGAATAAAGATCTTTAAAAATGTTCGTTGTAGTTTGCAGCCTCCAATAAAAACGACTTCTTCAACTTAACGAGGCCGAGTACAGAACGAGTACGCACGCTTTCGCAGTGTTTCATTTGTATTGTGACTTTGTTGACGCCATGGCGTGATAGTTTCAACTGCAGATATTCAGCGAAATTTGTTGAAAACAGCTCGTTTGATGCGTAAAAATAATTTTATATTGTAGAATAAACATAAGTATCTCAAAGTATAAGCTATATTTGGGCTCGTGTCGAAAACGTGAAGAGGGTTCAGCAAGCCTAGCCCTTTCACGTTGTTTTCTTAACCCGTCTAAATATAGCTTAATTCATATATTTCAAGACAGTAACCATGTATTTTATATTAATGACCCTTAATATGTGATGTTATATATTTTTTTATTACTTAAATATGTCTGAATGTTTTAATACTACTATAAAGATCATCTTTTCCGTCTTTGTCAAATAAAAAATAGCCATTATCTGACAAATGGGGCATACAAAAACAACTTTGATAAGACCCCTGGAACAAACCAGGAGGTAAAAGGGTTTTTTTATTTGACCATTTGATGCCTTTTAGCAATAACTTTAATATGTAGAACAGAAAAAGAAATCCCTGGGGCAGAAGTTTAAAAAAATGTGCAAAATTGATACATTTCAAGCAAAATTCCATAGGGTCCTATGTTAAAAATTAACAAACTTTGAGATGACCCCTTAAACAAACGGTGTGGTAAATGTCTTATTTTTTTTATCTTAAAATAATCATTATATCAGTAGAATTTAATGTAAAAAATTTCACTCAAAAATCTAGAGCAGAAAAAATTAGACCCGGCCTCGTTAAAACGAGCATAAAAGCTTAATTATTTATTTTATGTTCAAAAAAGTATCACCAACTGTTATCATTTAAACCACATTAGTTCCAAAATAAATAAAGTATTACATGACTTTCCTTCCCCTTTAAGTAAAGAACTGTTCAGTTTTTATCGCTTGTTATATACCCTAAATGTCTATCAATGCGAGTTTATCGTATCGTTATCGTGTATATATATATACAGTACCCGCAACGTTATTTTTTACAATCCTATTTTATCGTGTATCAATCCTATCGTATCGTGCGTGTATACTGTTCTATCGTGCGTTAATTCTATCCTATCGTGCGTGTATATACTGTTCTATCGTGCGTTAATCCTATCCTATCGTGCGTTAATCCTATCAGGTTTATCGTTTAATTTAAACAATTCTTCCGTTTATCCTATCGTGTTAATCGTTTCGTACCTTTTCATAAGTATAATTACTAAGTTGCAACTCGTTCGGTGCGCCGTATACGAATATTTATCGAACAAGAATTTCAAATCCTATCCAACATTCCGTTAGGATACTAATTTTTTATTTTTTTTTAGATCAAAATTAACCAATATTATATGTTAATCATATCTGTTTACATTGAAAATAAAAAACGAAGTTCTTAGGAACAAGGTAACATATTTACCTGTATATCGGAGATATCAAATCGTACGCAGAGTGTATACCTGCGTAAACATTAACTTTTATGCAGTATAATTTTGTTACATCATATTTTACAGACACAAAACTATTTATGATATAATTTATATTTAATTAAAACCCGAGTTGTATTTTGAACCCGTTAATTTCCGTGTGATATTTGATTTCAGGCTGAAATGTTCACGACAATCAGCTAGGGTGTGTGGTAATGAAAACAATGTTAACAAATCGTACGCAGAATGTGTATCTGCGTAAATAATTTTTAACTTGTCTGTAATAATTCGTTTTTAATGCATCATTTTTTTATACAGAAGAAATGTACTTATGAAAGATTTTATATTTACTTTATACAAGAGTTGGATTTATATAATTAAACCCGCTAGTTTCCGAGTGATTTAATCTCGGGCTGAAATATTCGCGGCGATCGGCTAGGGTGTTTGGTAATGAAAACAATTTTAACAATACAGAAAATTTATCATGAAAGCTCATAATTTTAGTTGAAAAACAATTAACTGGTTTTTATACATTCTATAAATGATGCAGCGATGATTAACAACTCGGCAATTGTTTCTAAAAAGAAATTCCACGTAAATCTTTATTTGTACGTGTTCTCTCTCAAATTCTGCCATTATCATTTTGTTCGTAAATATCGTTTATAACGATCATACGTTTATCATGAACATCGTTTATCCTTTCCTATCGTGTATCAATCCTATCATATCGTGCGTGTATACTGTTCTATCGTGCGTTAATCTTATCCTTTCGTGCGTGTATACTGTTCTATCGTGCGTTAATGCTTTCCTATCGTTTGTGAATCCTATCCTATCGTTTATCTTGTAAAAAATAACGTTGCGGGTACTGTATATATATATATATATATATATATATATATATATATATATATATATATATATATATATATATATATATATATATATATATATATAATGTATATATATATATATATATATATATATATATATATATATATATATATATATATATATATATATATATATATATATATATATATATTATTACTTATTAGGTTAGTTACTGACTCACTACGTAAATATATTGGGTTGATCAATCTCATAGATGGTGAGGCGAAGCCGAGCCGTCTATGAGATTGATCAACCCAATATATTTCCGTAGTGAGTCAGTAACTAGCCTAATAAGTGTTTTGTTTTCCCGAGGACTATCATGCGACATATTTATTCACAAAAAGCGATGATCTACGCAAAGCCATGTACAAGATGCCTAACACCTCGTCCAATTTAACTCATTTAAACTCTTCAAAATTTTCAATCTCACCTTTCAAATACTCTTTAAAAATCATTGCTTCACCCATGTTCACTTACAATTTTTTGTTGCTATTCAATTTTAAAAGTTGTCTCCCTTTCCTCTGCAGAGATTTGATCAAATTTCGACGCTGCCATTTTGTTCTGCTCCAGACAAAACAATGTGACGTCAATATTCTAAGGGCAACTACTCTAATTTTAAAGAATTTCAAAGGGCAACTACTCCAAATCCTTTAAGAACTTACAGCATGCGGTTCATGTATTAAATACTATGAAATGTCGAAATGAGTAAGGGAAGCGTCGGCCAATGACGGCCATATTGCCTATAATTTCTCAGCGAACAAATATAAAGATATATGAGGCAATCACGTGCTATGTCTAAACCAATGAAAGTGTGACATTTCAGTCCAAGGGAAAACAAATATATATATTACACGTACAGTATCTGTAAAATTATTTTCTATTAATAATTTAAGGGTTCCAATGTAAGGAAGAATTCTGACCCAGATTGACTCGAGGTCATTTTTAAGCGTTGAATATTATTAAGACTTATTATTAGGTGAATTGATGGAATAATCATGTAAATATATACAAACAATATTTTATGTATACTTACATTCATCTTTACCCGTTGCTATCTTTATGACAAATCCCAATTCTTTTGGACCTGATGTACTATCAGTCGTAAGGGAAACTTGAAACGCATTGCTTGGAGCAGAAATCGGTTGCTCGCAGCCGTCACAACATGCGTTAAGACCTTAAAATATTGTTTAAACGTTCAGTTCAAATTCATCTATCGCACCTCTATAACATAAACTTCAAATTTCCAGGCCAAAGTATAGCACGACATAGCCGCCTAATGTGGCTATTTCATGTGAAGATGGTGCTTTATTATATTATGCTGTGGTTATTTCATGTGAAGATGGTGCTTTATATTATGAAGATGGTGCTTTATTTTATGAAGATGATGCTTTTATAAATGAAGATGGTGCTTTATAATATGAAGGTGGTGCTTTTTTATATGAAGATGGTGTTTTTTTATATGAAGATGGTGCTTTATCATGTGAAGGTGGTGCTTTATTATATGAAAAGGTGCCTTTTTATAGGAAGATGGTGCTTTTTTATGTGATGGTGCTTTTTCTATGTGAATGTGTGAAATGGTGCTTTATCATGTGAAGGAGGTGCTTTATTATATGAAGATGGTGCTTTATTATATGAAGATGGTGCTTTACTATATGAAAGTGGTGCTTTATAATATGAAGATGGTGCTTTTTTATGTGATGGTGCTTTTTTATATGATGGTGTTTTTTAATGTGAAGGTGGTCACTCGGAACTCCTTTTATATTGAATATTGAGTTAACCATTTATTATCTTGAAATTTTGAAAGTAAAACAAAAAACTGATGCAATCAAAATCCTTTTGATACACTATTGCTAGGTCCTCTTTTCTCTAGCACAATGAGTATATAAGATATCGAGTTGATCTAGCTGTGTACGACTTTATCTCAACCGAACATACATCTATTAAGTGACAACTATGTAATGACAGAATATTACAAGAATTAAAGCCTTCGTAACGTTATCCTGAACTTTTAAGAGCAGAAATTTGAAATTATTATTTATTTGTGTTTAAGCAAAGGTTATTCGATGAGGCGTAAATACCCTAGCAATCTGATTAAAGTCAGATCTTTGATCCGCTCTTAATTTTGTTATTTTCACCGCCCAGCCGGCCTTCGTCATTGATGACCGTTCCTCTTTCACCTAAGTGGCGAGTTGGAGGAAGATTTCACATTCTGAGTGGTTTTAAAACAAAACATTATAAAACAAAAAACAAATAAAGGAGCAGATTGAGGATCTGATTTAAACAAATTGATGCCCTAGGTGATAGGATCTGACTTGAAGTTAAAGTAAAGGAAAGTCATATGGAAAGGTCTACTATACTATAATATAGCTCAAAGAAGGCTCTTTTATAAGTGGCAAAAGGCAAAAGTAAAATGTCAAGAAATACTGACAAAATATTGTATTATTCAATTTATCATAGTTGTCAATTCAGTTGAGATTAAGTCGTACAGTTCATCTCGTAACTTAATACTTATTATGCTAAAAAAGAGAAACTATCAGTTGTGTATTAAATGAATTTTAATTGTATCAATTTTGTTCTACTTTCGAATTTCTAGATAATAAATGTTTAACTCAGTTTTTAAAAATAAAGTTCCGAGTGACCACCTTCACAATAAAAGCACAATCATCAGGCACGTAGCATCGTTTTTTAAAGTGGGGGGGGGGGGGGGCAGACTCATCCAAAAAATCTTGACAAGCAAAAAAAAAAAAAAAAAAAAAAAAAGGAAAATTTAGTTTCCCAAAAATTTTTCTCCTCATTTCCTTATTTTCATATCAATTTTTTACATACTCCCAAAAAAGTGGGGGGGGGGGGGGCAAGTCCATGGTTATGTGAATTTTAAAACATTTGTTGCTGTGAGAAAAAGTGGGGCGGGGGGGGCAGGCCCACCCCCCCTCCCCCTAGCCCCCCTGATGCTACGTGCCTGATCATAAAAAAGCACCATCACATAAAAAAGCACCATCTTCATAAAATAAAGCACCATATTCAATTCTTCATATAACAAAGCACTATCTTCACAAAAAAGCACCATCTTCATATAATAAAGCACCATTTTCATAAAAAAAAAAAAGCACCATCTTCATATAATAAAGTACCACCTTCATATAATAAAGCAACATCTTTATATAAAAAAGCACCATCTTAATATAATAAAGCTCAATCTTCATATAATAAAGCTTCATCTTCACATGAAAAAGCCACAACATAATATAATAAAGCACCATCTTCACATGGCATAGCCACATTAGGCAGCTATGGCGTTCCATACCAAAGGGTCATACAATTTGACCAACTCACTCTTGATCTAAGTAATTTCTAGTCAATTTTTGAATTAAGACTTACAATAAAATGCGAGTTTATCAAAGTGTAATCGCTCAGGGAAGTACTTAAACAGTACACATACCATTATTGATCTTTAATACATCTGCACCAGGTGTACATTGTGGGAAAACTTGGAAAAGAATTTTTTCATTTGCGTCCGATAGACTAAAGTCGAAGTCGCAGCTTAATCCTCTGAAAGTGAAATGAACATTTGAGATTGCCTTTATTTTAAAAATGTTAAGATATTCAAAATCGATGACAAGCATTTTAATTTTTTTCCGGAAGATTAGACATAGTAAGTAATAAAAAAATAAAATTCAAGACAAGCACAACTTATAAAATTTCGTGGATAATCATCCTTCGGAAGATATTCTAAAATTATAAATTAATACACGTACATGTAGTTACGGGACAGAAGTTATCTGCAAATAACTTTCATATAAAACGTATATAAATATCTTAAACGTATTTTACTGTCACAGTTAATGTCTATTAATACCAAGAGACCCATGGGCCATATTGCTCACCTGAGCAATAAAAGTCATTATAAAATCAGCTTTACAGAGTCATATATATACTTATAAATCAAGGCATTTAGAAAATAAACTACGAAATGCTTGCACCAGAGTACTTGCTTACACATTTGGTATTTCAACCTATGCGTGATGATATCCGTAAGGTATAATTGATTTTAAGTGATAAGTTATTATTCTGAAATTAATCAGAAACAGTTTCATTTCGATAAACAAGCCCTAAATAGCAAAAATGAGAGGACGGAGGTGGACACGCTTTGGCAGATCCAAGTCAATGATAGTTTGCATCAAAATATATGCTTGCAGTGATATAAATTTGAATGATTACGTAAAGAGTGAATATATTCACTGTGAGCCTATTAGAGAATACAAAGAAGATAAGATTTAACAATTGTTGAATAAATAAAATGAGTAAATTCGTTTCTTCAGTGGACAATTTTAGTTTTGATATCCATTCGCTTGAGAACTTTCCAGAGCGGGGTAACCAAGAACGCGGATTGACTAATTAACGAAAAATGTGGGACGAGTTCATCATGCATCGTTTACCTTGCATCGGACTTCTATTAATACAAAAAGTTAATAAATAAAATGAAACAATTAATGAGAGTTTAGTAAGAACTTTCCAAAACGGGGTGCCCAGAAACGGGTTGACTAATTGACATCATGGCGGAAAGTGTAGGGCGAGTTAACCATCGGCTTGCTAGATACTTTGAATCTGACAACTTTGGTTTTAAAGATAATAATGCATAACCTAGCGTATTTTAATTTCATACTTTTTTATACCACGACCGATTGGTTGTAAAACTTTGACATTAATTTGTCAACATTAATGAACAGATTATTGTATTCTAAGTCTATAAGTAAAATGGGGACCCCCTTCCCCCAGATTGTTTTTCAAAAGGATATTTTATCTGAAATTCTTATTTTGGAGAGTAATACAGATTATATTGAAAATTGACCGAAAAGAACCAAATTTAAAAAGAGATACACTAAATTCCCATTCACTGATTTGAAATAAAAGACTTTTCAGTTACAACAAACAGGATGAAGGCCACGTACATTATATATTATCCATTTCAGTTTACTTTTTTTCACTCTGCCCGCTCCTCTAAATATCTTAACAATGTAGTTTGTTTTTTATTTCAATTTTAAAGAATAAGATAAGGAAAAAAAATCAGACATTAAAAAATCGGACTAAGGATATGTCAAAATGTTACATATAAGTAAAACCTTATATTATAACATTTGAGTTTTGGTGAATCAAAAATGTTTTCCTTTGTAAAATTGGACCCCCCCCCCCCTTAATGTATCTACACCCTACTCCTGAAAAAAACTATTTTGACGAATTTGAATCTACATTATCTAAAGTTGCTTTCACTAATGTTGAACACTTTCTAAGAAAATGACTTTTTTTAGAAAAAGATTTTTCTTAATATATTCAGTTGTAAAGATTTAACCCCTCCCCATTGTTCCCCTACCCCGGGGATCATAATTTGACCAAACTTGAATCTACCCTACCTGATGATACTTCACACAAGTTACAGTTGTGCTCTAAGTAAGGAATTTAGAATAAAAATTTTCTTTATATTCCTATTTAAAAATTTGACCCCCAATTATGGCCCCATCTTACCCCCGGGAACCACGATTTGAACAAACTTGAATCTAAACTATCTGAGGATTCTTCCACACAAGTTTAAGCTTTTTCTGGCCAAATGGTATTTGACTAGAAGATTTTTGAAGATTTACTCTATATATTCTTAAATAAAACTTCAACCCCCCTCCCCCTGATCTAAAAGTATTTGAGTAGATGATTTTTAAAGTTTAACTCTATATAAAATTAACTCCTATGTAAAACTTTGACCCCCCCCCCCCTTGTAGCCTCACCTTACCCCCGGGAACTATGATTTGAACAAACTTGTATATACACTCTCTGAGGATGCCTCAACACGTACAAGTTTCAGCTTTTCTGGCCAAATGGTTTTTGAGAAGAATATTTTTAAAGATAAATTATATATTCTCCAGACCTATGTAAAACGTTGACCCACATTGTGGCCCCATCTTACCCCCAGGGACCATGATTTGAACAAACTTGAATCTACACTATCTTAGGATGCTTCCACACAAGTTTCAGCTTTTCTGGCCAAATGTTTTTTGAGAAGAAGATTTTTGAAAAATATCACCAAATTTTAAAAAAATCCTAACTATTTTCCCTTAAAATAGGGCGTGGCCCTTTATTTTAACAAACTTGAGTCCTCTTTAGCCAATAATGCTCTGTTCCAAGTTTGGTTGAAATTGGCTCAGTGGTTTAGGAGAAGAAGTCGAAAATATAAAAAAGTTTACAGACAGACGGACGGACGGACGCCGGACAAAAAGTGATAAGAAAAGCTCACTTGAGCTTTCAGCTCAGGTGAAATAAAAAGTATCTTCCATAAATGACTGATTTGGAAAGTTAGCAATTTTAAGACGTCAAATATAAAACGTTATACAGTGGTTTGTTTGTCAACAACTAAGAATCATAATAAAAATGCAAATTGTAGGGTCGCATGCGGTTATTGATAATAAAAGTAAGTTCTAACCCATATATTACATTCCTATACTAATTGTTTAACCTTCCGAGAGATTGGGTGATATTAGTCTTGAGGTCATGAGTTAAACCAAATCAAATTAAATTTTAAACTATATTATTATATAAAATTTTGAATCTTTCTGTGGGGTCCCAGTACTGGCGCAAAGGTAACACAATATACTGTGGAATCATTTAATTTTATGGTGGCTTAATTTTCGTGGAATTCGTGGATACCTCTCGTCCAATAAGTATTAAATATGGGTTAAAAAGTCATATTTCCTTTTATACATGTAGGTATAAGATAATACACGAAATTACGTCCTCACTAACCTGTAAAATTTGAGCAATCCACGGAAATTGCTCCCTCCCTCCCCGATATCTAAGGATTCCACAGTATACTAAATCAGGATGCGTGCATATTCAATTATCTCATTGTGCAACATTGAATTTCTCAAAAAGATGTTAATTAAATTTAAGTAATTTAAATAATGATCAGGAATCATAGTTTGAATTATTAGGAATCAACAAAACAATAGATTATTTAAACCTAATGTGATTTTTATCCTTTTATTTTGTTTAAGATCTTATCCGCATTTTAATATTGCCTTAACATTGTGTGGTTAAAGAGAAGCAAATTGTTATACATTCGTCAACTGTCAATGAGGGAAAATTATCACACATTGAGTTTGTTTTTGCAAACAAATTTCTGCAAGCAGAAATCCAATGAAAAAAATCAACAAAAGTAACAAATTTCACTAGCATATTAACTTTTGCTTATTAAATGTTGAAGTGTTGAAAAAACAAAGTAATTTTTGGAGTGTAATTTACTAATCGATAATGCTAAACTAAAGGAATTTTAAGCTGTAATGAGAGTCCAATGTCTTCTTTTGAATTTAACACATAACCCATATGGAGAAATCACGTACACTTTATTCATGAGCTAAATGACACGTGACACTGTTCTCATTAATATTCATGTCTTCAAATTATCTCCCTTACGAATGAAAATTACATACCTTTTATGTATGAAATTTGTGTGATTACTTCAAAACTTTCATTTTTTTGGAATGAGAACATGTGTTGGGGCAATGTATAGATTATCTGTGTATGTTTTTGTCACCACAATCAGTGATTCACACTTCAAATTCACTTTGAATGCTTCTCTATCCAACCATTATAAATAATCTAAAAATAGGACTATACCGGCTAAAATGAGTAAATAAATAAACAGCTGAAAATATCAACTTGAAACAAAATAGAATTATAACCTGAAAAATTTAATTCAATTTTAATGATAATTCTTAAATAGAAATATGCAATATGCCTAATGATTCAATATAAAGCCTAAATGCCTAGTTGCAAGTCCGATAGCTTACTGAGAAAGTCTTGAAAAATGCTAATTTAAAAGCAAAAAGGAACCGACAAGACTTTTTTAATTTGATTCAAGATTTTTGACACAACTAGTTTGCAATGTAAACTTTGTAAATATATGAGGAACTACTTTACCTATGAATGGCAATTTAAGTATTTTAAAAATAATTCCAAAATCCGTTCATGACGCCTTTCTTCACAAAAACACACTTAATTTCTACAACGCCCCGCTCCGATTTTTCTGATTCAAAAGGAACCGCCATCTCAATTTCTAATGTAAACATAACAAGCGCATTCCAATCCCGGATGAAGTAAATGACAAAACCAAATGAGGGGAAAATATTTCCGAAATACTTACTTTTCTAAATTAGTCATTTTTCTCATTCCTTTCTATATATTCTATTTTACTGAAAATTGCTATTGTGATAACAATATTGCCGCTATGCAAATTAGTAAAATGTACACTATTTCTCCATATGCGGCAAAAAAAATTTAGTCGTAAAGAATCGCTTGACTTCAATCTGATTTGCAAACATCGATCAAGGATCACACTATTTATGCTTTTAAAATTGACCACCTCCTTCCTATCTTATTTCCACCATTTGTCCTCATTGTTTTCGAAACTATTATGTTTTGTATATTTAGGTCTTTGAAATGATCTCTTCATTTCTTAATGGTTTTCATTCTTTTTCTTCTAATTGTATTGAACCGACGTTTTAAATAATTAAAGTTAACTTGATCTAAACAATTTAAACTTAAGTATTTGGTCATTAACATTTTGGCATCAAATGACCTGTTGTATGAAAATCCAAGAACTACAAATATTACCTCTTGAGTATGAAATGCTTATAATCACCACACCTCAGAAACTTTAAGATATAAGAGACTTTTACCAATGCCTCAGGTTTATAATCCATTCATACCGAAAGAATTTTAGCCCCCCCCCCCCCTCCCCCATCCCCCTTCTAGCAGTTATTGCTCCTGAATTTTAAATTTCGACAAGAACACAACTTTTTAGCTAATTTGCTAGTCAAAGTAGAGACATCAGACAACCTTAATTGGATCAAAGCGTCGACCTTAGCCAATGAAAGTGAAGTAAAGGTCAGAGGTCAAGGTCATTTAAAAAGGTAAATTAATAGGTTATTTATCTCTTTTGTAAAGAGTTCTATAGAAAAACCTTTCCTTGATGTAGTAGGACTCTTCATGATATTTCAATATGTAGTCCTTCAGTCTCTACCTTGAAATATTTATAAAGTTATAATTGTCCCTGTTGTTTGAGATGATTGTTATCGTCTACTCTACTCTACTACTCTAAAACCATTTGAAGTAGAGACTTGAAACTTTTACCAATGTCTTAAGTTCACTTATGAAGTTCTTTAACCTATTTTTTCCAAAAGGATTCTTGGCTTCATTAAGACCGATTATTATACAATATTGGTTTGACTTTTACATAGCGTTCTCATCCGGTATTGATTTTGCTCTACAACGCTGTTGTAAACAACGACAATAATGAGCAATAAGAACGGTAATGTATGTATTCTCTGAGAAATAGAAATGATTAATGTTGAAAAAACTCAATTTTGTAGTAAAGTAAAATGAAAAACGAAATTTCTGATTAACCAGGATCTCAGGTATACCTATATCCTCTATAGTTTGATGCCCACATCGCCGATTTTATTTTCTTTAACTAACACCGGTTTAAAGTTCGAGACAGAAGCTATATTGAATTTAATCAATCGTCAATTAATTAATGTTGAAATGATATCTAACATTCTTGACAGATCTAAGCAGAAAACTGTAGCAAAATTTTCTTCAGGGTCTACTTGGAGTGGAGCTTAGAGCGTGAAAAGTAATCAAGTCATCATATAATTTATTTCACTAAATATGTTTTTCTAAGATGTCACTCTACAGAATTAACACCTGGTCCAGGAATATCAAATTGTAAAAAAAATAATAATAACGAAATACGATACATGCATGGCAGTTTTTTGTATTCTATTTTGATACATCAAGCCCATAGAATACTTACTTACAAAAATTTGCACAAAAAATTACTAAGATATGGTTTGTCGATCTAGTTCAAATTTCCCAAATTATTTCTAGTAAAAAGGGACGTCGGGCAAAATCGTTGAAAATAATTTTCAGAAGGAGTTCACCCGTCCGAGAAGTGATAACAAAAAAAAATTGAAAATAACTAAATCCATGGTTATGATGTCCACGATCGCTTCTACCTAAATAGTGAATTTACGGCCCCTGGGTTAGGGGGTTCAGGCAGTATGGCTGACCAATATGGCCATGTAGTTTTAAAGCATAATGCTATAATGTTCAAATATTCTTCTCTACTCCCACACATCTGTAAGAAAATCTGAATTCATAAAAAGAGATGTTTGTGAAACACTTACACTCCTCTCTTGGAAACATCCACGAAAAAAATGAACGGAAACTGCAAATAATTGGAATTTTTCTAAGTCAAAGGGACATAATTCTGTCGAAAAGTCCTCGAACATACCCAAAATCGAACTCGACTTAGATATTATCATGATAAATCTATACACTAAATTTCATTTTAATGCGTACAACCTTTGCAAAGAAAATGAACAGAAACTGCAAATAAGTAGAATATTACCAAGTTCAACGGGCATAACTCTGTTGGAAACTACTCGATCGTACCATAAAAGAACTTGACCTAGATATATTTATATGTAATAAATATGTATACCAAATTTCATTTTAATACGTGCAACATGCGTCAAGAAAATGAACGGAAACTATTGGTGGACCGACCGACCTACATACCGACAGACACACAGACGGATGCCCTCCGTTCTACAAAGGGAGGGGGGCATAATAATGTAGACCAGGAGGCTCTCTTCCGAATTGTAAATTGCATGTCCCCCGGGACAGGGTTTAGACTCGGGACCAAAATGGATGTATCGTGTTAATGCATATAAAGTTTAAATATAACCTTCTCTACTCCCACTCATATTTAAGAAAAACTTAATTCGTAATTTTGTAGACAAAAAAGCCTTCTACCAAAATTGTAAATTTCAAGACCCTCGAATTAGGGTTTCTGACTGGGGTGGGGTTAGTAATAATGCATTTAATGTTTAAAAACCGTCTTCTGCACTAAGTCACTGCACTGATACTTAATAAAAACTGACTGTTCTGGAGATACTGATTACAAGCTCACAAATGATACCCCCGCTATGAAAAAATCACAACTCAAGCCTTTCTCTGTTAGAAAATAATATACAATTATTTAATGCTTGAGCAGTCAATAGACCAGAATATTTTTCCCGAGGTGCAGGGGACAGCTCAGTATGATCTATTTGCCCGAGGCCAACGGCCGAGGGCAATAGATCATACTGAGCTGTTCCCTGCACCAAGGGAAAAAAATCTGGTCTATAGACTGTTCAAGTATTAAATAATTGTTTTATTACCTAATTCCTTTTTTAGTTTTCCGGGTTTACAATTTGCATATTGCAGATGGTTTTCGTGCTATTATGCAATATAATTAGATTTTTTTCTACATCTTTTACATGTACCAAACCTGTTGCATGCATTACAACATCTCAATTTGATATTAGTTTACACAAAGAAGGAGGAGTCTTCAACCCATTGGATTTTAAATATTCTGTTACATTATATGAGGCTTTAAAACTGTTGATTATTTGATACTCCATATTGATGACATTGAATTTGGTTTCACCAAGTACTAAAAACAGCGTCTATATAATGAAATATACATTCCCTGAGAAAGGATGTAACATTATAGCACACACGCGCTGATATACGTTGCCGGTCCAATAGATCACAGTCTATTGACCGGCGGTCCAATAGATCACAGTCTATTGACCGGCGGCCTGATAGATCGCAATCTATTGACCGGCAGTTCAAAATATACAAAAAAATATTTAATTTGTAATAAAACAACAAAATCCTTTTGATTAGGTAATAACACTGAATAATGGATGAGCATATTTTACTTAAAGTGCCATTGAACTTGCATGTATTTACAGGTCAATATTAATAATAGGATTCTAATCCTGATTTGCAAACAATATGGGGCGGGGAAATGGATTTTATTTTTAATTTTTAAAATATCTATTGTATCGTCCATTCTACAAATAACAACTGCTTTATTTTTTAAAATAAAGTTAATGCTAATATGAATACACAAACCAGTTTGTATTCTTTAAATTTTATTCATTTTTCAACTGAACTGTTAATGCATGAAGACATTTTTATCCTTATGATAACAAACGTGACTGGATCAAACAATAATCAACATGTAAAGCACCCATTTAATGTTTTGTATTTTTGGAATATCGAGCTCGATTTTTTTGTCCGAAAAAAAAATTTCAATTCAATTTTTTTTCAAAACAAATTTTAATACATTGTGGCTGGCCATTTTCAAAGGGGCGGACGGTGATGAGAATTTATAAATTATGTCATATGGCCTCATAAGCAACAAAATTTTAGCATTATGGGCCGGACACAAATTTCTCACTTTTTCTTCCAGTGACCTTGATCTTACCCAATAAACCTTCGGTCAAGGTCATAACAAACCTGAAGGTCACAAGTAATCTTTGTGTGAAGTAAGAATTTCCAATGATTTTCCTTAAGAAAGATATGGACCAGACACGAATTTGGCCCTATTCCTTCCAATGTCCTTGACATTACCGGGATGACCTAGGGTCAAAATCATGACCATACCTCAGTCATAAGCAATTTATTTGTAAAGAACTTTTAGTTTTTCCTTAAGAAAGATATGGACCGGACACGATTTTTGCACAGACAGACGGACGGTCCGACAAGGTGATTCCTTTATACCCCCTTCCCCCAACTTGTTTGTTTGGGGTAATACAAAATCCTCTACCTAAATGTAAATTTCATGTCTCCAAGGTAGGGATTTTGAATTTATGGCGGGGCCAAACAGTCATATAGTTGTAGGGTTTGGGATTTTACTGCAGGGTGTGGCCAAAATGGTCTTGTATGTTAATGTCTATAGTGTTTAATAAACGTCTGCTGACACAATAGAAGTGACTGCATGTTTGGTAAAAAAAAAATTAAGCTGTCATCTTTAGTTATATTTTATGTCACCTACATGATAGGTAAGGGTTATGGATGGGTGTGTATTTGTCTTATTTTATTCTGCTCTGACAGGAATTTGAATGAAAGAAATGAGTACTAAATTCATATATTTAGCGAAAAATAACTGAAGCTGTCTTTCATTGTTAAGATTGTGAAAACATCTAGAAAGAGTAAGTACAAAGAAAGAGAAAGAACAAGTATTCCTTTTAAAGGAATGATCGGCATGAAATACCATTGGTCAACTCTGTTAATATAATATACGCTTCATGCAGTAAAATATATCACACAGTTTTAATGATTTCCAAAATGGCAAGGCATGAATGAACTTTAAACTTAGTAGGCGAATCATACTTCCGACTAATATTCTTACGCATATGTAAAAAAAAACCCCGTGATTTGAATCTTTATGTATGTAACCCTATAAATATTTTATTTTCAGGGTAAAATGATAAGAGTAACGTTTATAGTAATCTATGTCTAATTATAGATTTAAATAAGGTTGTCATTGCATAGTGAAAAAAATAGTGCAAGGCGCAATGCGTGCGCAAATAGTTAAATTTGCCAGATGCCTCATATGGACACAACTGTGATCGGCCGAAGACGATAACAAAAAGGTGTAACAGATAATGAAGTTACCTTCCCTTGATTTTTCAAAATTGGAGTTCCTTAATGGAATCTTTATTTGCTTGTTCTGGTCTAGTAATTAATTATTTAAAATAATGTAATTTAGAAGTGGTATGATTGACTGGCAAAACAAAAGTGTTTTTAACTTAGTAAGAATACAAATATACTTGCCACTAGAAAACTTATAATTGGCCAGCCAAAATCATTGATACACGAAACACTAAAATCCTTCGGGGATAAATACCAGATGGTGATGAAATGTTAATTAAGAATGAATATTCAAATCCTGGAACATGAGAAGTGAGTAGATGTAGAAGATTTAATTTTTTTTCTCGTTTAAATGTCCTTCATGACGACTGTCTGTCTGACCCCTGGGAATGGGGATAGGAGGTTGTTTTAAATAAAACACGTTTACTAGCCACCTTGTTTTAGTTCATCTTCGAAGACATGCACACATGAAACCTACATATATCTTGAAAGTGAACGAATATGGGGGATTGTTTTCAGTCTTGCATCTTTTCAATATCAAGTCATACACTCTAATATGATCTTGATAAGTTTTTTGCTAAAATTACAGTTTTCCTAGTTCGTTTTGAAAGATTTCAGTCAGAGAGGTGGTCGATGTCTTTATTACAATATTTTTATTCATTTTACTCTGTGTATGGGCTCTGGTACTCAGGCTACCGTTAAGGTCTGTTGCTCTCTGTTTCATCAATGTTCTGTCATATGATATTGTGAAATACTTACATGTAAGTGGCAAAATGAGAAAATGTCAAATGTCTGACAAAACCTAGTATGTTCACACTTTTTTTAATTCCAAATGCATTCACCCTAACTGTAACGAGAAAGCTTACATAGTGTTATTTACAATGTGATGTTGAACATTTTGTATTTACAGCCACCAGGTAAATTCAAAATTTCCAACATGACAGTCCTACTGAGATGTGCCATGGAAAGATTATATTTCATTCGTTTTATGCTTGTTATTAATCTTAATCCATTTGATCTATAATTTATCAATTAAGTTTTTTCATATAAACTCGTGGGATATTATAATGGGGAAAATGCAGAAAATGTCAATTGTCTGACAAAACCTTTATTCACACACTTGCCCATCCCCAATGCCTGCATCATGTATTCACACGGATTTTTTTTCTGTGTTTTGTCTTTTCTAGAATTTTTTTTTTAGAAAAAAATAAACTTTTTAAAAGTTAATTGAGTTGTTTCATTTTACAGGATAAACCAAATGGTAGAAAGGAATTCATCACGCTCCAAAATCCCCTTGTTCTATAAATGCTTCCAAATATTTGATTGTCTTGTTATTAAATCTTTTAAGATTTGTAAAAACAATTCCTTTATGAAAGTGTACCTTCATTCTGGGACAATCAAAATACAATTAATTAAAATTTATATAATTATAATAATATATATTATAATATATAATTGATTAATTAAAATACAATTCAGATACAGATTTTTAAAAAAGTATAATGACAAAGTGTCAGTCTTTAAATACAAAGATGATATTTATTGTTGTTGTGATTTTTGTAGCAAACAATGTTTTCCTAATTTGTCTTAATATATGGTTTCCAAGTATTAGTATTTTCAAATAAAATTTTAAATACTATGTTTACATTCCTATATCGATCCCGATTTGATAATATTGAAAAATAAAACCATTGATAATATGACTATATCAAGTTTAACATGTGAGTTTAAGTTATGATAAATAAAACTTCCTCTGTGAAAATTTTAAAATAATTGATTATTACGATGCAACAAAGTCCTATAGCACAGACTTTGTCCAAGAGTCAAATAAATACAGTAACTTACGTTTGGTATGGATTAGTGTAATCCCCGAACCTGTAAGTCGCTACTGAGGATGGATTTAGATTAATATTTGAGCCACACGAAAGTTGAATGACTGAAAGCAGATGGAAAGAAACACTTAATAATAACTTCATGAGAATTCAAAGGCAGATGAATGTAATACAGTAATACAGTCATGTTACTTAGTTTATTTGAGTTCAAATCGATTAAGTTAATTTACCGAAACCACGAAATGGTACGCGAGTTCAAAAAGTATATACAGTTTAAAAACCGGGATAGATAGATAGATAGATAAATAGATAGATAGATGGACAGACAGACAGGCAGATAGATAGATAGATAGATAGATAGATAGATAGATAGATAGATAGATAGATAGATAGATACATGTAGATAGATAGATAGATAGATATTATAATGGTGATGGAAGAGGGTTGATTAATTGAGGACACATTACTAGTATTGTATCTAGACTACTGTATATTTTGATAATAAAATAGAAAAAAAATTTCAGTGTTGTAAATGTACCATTAGTACCAGACATAACTTAATAGTAGAAAAGTATTCATCAGTTGAGAAAACTAGTATCAATCTATATATTGTAACTCGTGGCCCTAGATTGTTAGTTTCTAATTCAATGTGGCGAAGAAGAGGAGGGGGGCATTAGGATAATTTAGTAGACAATGAATTGTAATACAGTAAAACAGTTATACATGTATAGCTATACAGGAAACATTTCTTAACAAATCAAAGCAGTTTACGACCTTATTTTTCATTAACAAGTGTATTTTATTGAAACATCATCACATTTTAAAAATCAATGTAAAATATTTTGTAAAAAATCGACCGGTGCGTGTTACATGTAGTTTCAATTAATAAAAAAACTGATAATTTGCATTTACGCTGCTGTTGTTGAAATACATAATTGGGGCCAGCTTTGGGCGTGGAAGGCTGTTTTCTTTTCCCCGTTAAAGGCCAAGTTTGTTGTTTTAATAACGCTTACGCTTGAGTGGGTTCATCTCATTGCATTTACCAAGATTTGAAAGTATCTATAATTTAAACAAATCACAGACGTTGTCCTGACATTTTCAGTTTTCGCGAACGTGTTTACATTATTTTGCTTTGCAACAGGTTCTTTACATTACGAACCCAACGGAAATATTACAGAATATTTTCATCTACCAAGCATAATTTCCACTATTTCTTACGGAAACTTATAGTTACTTCATAGCTCTATAGAAACAGCCAGACTGACATCTACACGCCCTATTTATCGATTGGTCGAAATCTACAGAGGTTGAAAGTGACAGGACTGAAATTGACTCGCCCTGTTTGTCGATTGGTCTGAACCTACAGCGACCTTAGTAAAATCCCGGACTGCACGAAATAATAATGACGATGCCAGACTCAAAGTCTCACAGGAGACGATTTGGCTGTTTCTTTTAGCTAACGTACTTTTGCACATTAACAGTAATTTATTGAATTTTACTAACTTTTCATAATCAGTTTATTAATTAGTTAAAGAAAGATGTTAATATAAACAATAGAATGCTTTCTTTGATGATTCATGCGGGTTATGAAGGTAGCGATCATTGCAGGACAAATTTACATTATCTGCGTTATATGCATTGTTACTGCAATGACGTTACCTTCATATCCCGAATGAATCACCAAAGAAAGCATTTTACTGTTTAAATAATTCCATGGGTGGGGAATAAAATAGTTTTTGGATAGCGATATCGCTATTTCCTGCGAAATATAACTGTTTCCGGAAGGGCAATATAACTCTTTCTACACGATAAGGCAAATATCGGAGCACAGGAACAAGATAACCTCATTTATGACATAACAGGACATATCATTCAAAAATAAAATTCAGTTTAATAACAAAAACCACTTCCATGATTTAAAATACTAATCCATCTACATGTAGATTAACGTAACCTTCTCCCCCCATCACCACTTATACCCCTCCATCTATGTATTAAGGAGGTTCACCTCATCACTGGTACATGTAGTAATCAGAGCCGTCTTTACCATCATAGAACTTTCCATTCATAAAATATAACTACAGTCTGCCCCAACATATCTATGCAGCGTATTTGAATGTTTTTAATTAAATATACACACACCTGTGAAGAAGTGCTGTTGAAATCGATGAAGGGAACATATCTAAGATATCTGCATTGATACATTTTTTTTTTACTCGAAGAAAATCTCAGAAACGTAAACAGATTTCTTACAGAGATTTCTCTATTCGGAAGTCACTTGCTTGAAATACCTCGCAAAATTTTTCAACGTTATCATCCTGTTAAAGTTATGTTTGTTGCAAAGTAAAACTTTATTTTCAGCCGTGTTTTAAAACCTGATAAACTGGAGGGGTCGTTTCAAAGGAGAAAGCTTGGAATGTTTTTTCATACTTTTTAAATGAACTTCATTGGAACCCTTGTATTTATAAATTTCAAGTAATTAAAGCTCAATGTAAATCGAACATATCTAGCATAAATATTTAAAATCAAATGAACATGAGGTACATGTACAATCTTGGTTAAAATAATCATCTTAACGCCCTCAAGCTTTTTTTTTTATTTTGACTGAGTATGCATAACCGTGATCTTGGATTTTTCTAGACGAAATATCTTTCAGTTGTATCAATCGAATAATGTACGATTATTTTGTATATTCCTATTTTGAATCTGAGCCCCTCTCTTTCCAAAAACCGATAAAATGCTTAAATTTACCTGCATGACTAGGTCTCCACACCATCGACACAACAACGACGATTTGGAAAGTATACAGAGTGGACACCATTCTCATCCTTAAGGCAGTTGAACCAGACACCGCCTACACTCTCAAGTATACACTCTTAAAAGGACAGTTACGATAACTTTTGGTTAAACATGCAGGTTCACTAGATTACTGTCAACAAAACAACTGAAGTGACATCGAATATGAAAGTACTTAACAAATTAAGTATATAATACTTGTAAAGAGTGATAAATGACACATTAAAAAAAACCTACATACAGTGTTGATCACAACGAAGTTGTTCGTGGTCGTCAAAGATGAAATATGACACAATGGCTATAAATTGAAAAGAAAGTAAAAAGTAACAGTGTGGTATTTACCTGAGACTTTTTTCTCATTATTAACTCGTGCATAACAACAATAAATACATATTGGGCAAAAACTGCCGTCAATAACTTTAAAAAATTGAAACTACCTGTTCAAAATTCAGACAAAAAGCAGGATTAATCGAGCATTCAGTTTTAGGTTAACCTTCACACCAACTATGTAAATTAAGTATGCTTACGTAATTATTGCACTGCATTGTATTAAACAGAGCAAACATCTGTGTGATGACACGAGTATACACACTGTCAGGGATGTGGAAAACTATCGACACACCATTAAAAGGCCAGCTACATGACCTCGTATCAACAAAATAATTGAAAATAATGCCTTGCTCATATTTCTGCGGGAGTCGTGTCGCTTATCTGTCTTGATCTTTATTAGGGAGTTATCGTTCGTAACACGAGTTATCTCTCCATTAGAGCAGGTATAGCGCTATCTAACCAGTATAAACAAATGGTTCAAATAAACATTTTTTGTTTTGTTTAATCGGTTATTGATGTAAATTGTCAATGTAGAAAGACGATTGTGCAATTAAAGGATGCTGTTATATTAAAATACTAAAAAAAACAACAGTAGAGAGATTTGATGAGCGCACATAATTGTACCATATCCAGGCACATACCATTGTTTTTGGAAGTGGATTGGGAGGGGATAGGGCATCTTTGCTAGCCAAGTGTCCGATTCGTTTTTCTCATCTCATGAGAATATGAGACACATGGTTAGCGAAGATGAGAAAAACGAATCAGACACTTGGCTAGCGAAGATGGGGGGAGGGGCTCATAAAAAAAAATTGACAAACCAACAAATTTAAAAAGAAAAAAGAAAAAAAAAGAAAATTAAGACTTCTCTAATCGTGAAAATCCTAATCCGTGTGGATGGGGGTGGGGGTGTAGTGTACTTCACTGTACTGCATACTTTAAGTCATAACATCATAACATAATTTCCTTCTTTTCACAGATTCACAATTTTTTTACTTGCTCCGAAAAAGTGTGGGGGGGGGGGGGGGGGGGGGACTTCATGTTTATTTACTTTTATATATGTAAATTTATGAAAGATAACTCCTGCAAGAAGAAGTTGGGAGGTTGCCCCCCCCCCCCCCCATTAATGCCACGCGCCTTCCATCTACCAATAAATGATTCAGTTGCTGTCGGTGAAGTGCGTGCTCTCAGGAGAGCGCTTCTGATACATGTACATTTTATTATACAGAGAAGTAGACATGCAAAGCAATCCTAAAGACATGGATGCTTTTGTCTGTCCACCTATTAAAAAAGAATATTTCAATTTATCAGTAGGTCGAAGAACAAAGATAGGCATTATACATACCTGTACGTACGTACGTATCTGCATTGATCATTGGCGGACCTTTCTATACTTCCTCTTGATGGATTTCATTTAGATTAATGAATGACTAATTTCAATATCATCATCATAAGAATTTAAGAGATAATAGATAAAAACATATGCAACCTAGCTTTTGCGCAATTTTCGCAAACACCGCTTGCAATCCTGTTTCCATTTAAAGTTGCGTTCCGATTTTGATCGATAACATTCACGTTTATATTTATATATGTAGTTCTTTCCATTCTTAATTTTTCATGAAAAGTGTATTCCCTAAAATGGTGTTTACTATAGATGGTACGTGAATAAAGTACAAATCAATTATATAAAGGGCACTGAGATAAATGATAAAAGTAATAAAGGTACTAAAAGTAAAACAAACTACAAAAAATGTGTTTAAGCCGTCTCTTCAAAGACTTAAAAGAAAAAGGATCTCTTATCTTAAGCCAAAGACAAATTCTAATTTCGATGAAATCTATACGTTAAAGCACTTATATAACGAATCTGTTTTGTTGAGAAATTCAAATGATTGTCATTTATTAAACATCCTGCATGACAGGTACAGTTGCTTGAATTGATGACCGTCGGTGCCTGGTAAGATACGAATACCCACTGCGTGTATACATATTTTTTTTTCATGAAAGCATGGCATTTCCAACGAATGCATCTCAACAGGCTGGCGCAAACATCGTATTTTGAAAGAGTGTGCGGGGGGGGGGGGGGGGTGGGTGGGTGGAAGAGCAGACCGCCAGAAAAATAAGACGAAAAACAATTAATCAATTCACAAATTACCGAAATCCCAGTCTGTGAAGTGGGGGGGGGGGGGGGGGGGGTGTGTGTCTCGTATATATGTATCAGAATTAATAAGATTTATTCACATACAGAATAAATCCGATTATTAAAGTAACTGCTCACACCGCATTTACCCTGAATCCGCTCCTTAAGATCAGTGTTAAAAAACTTCGGGAAAAACAAATGCATCATAGTATATGTGACGTCAATCAACCTTAGTTGTGACGTCATATCGTCTACCGTTAGTATAGTTTTATGTACTGTCAGATTTGCATTGTCCATCCTGTTAGAAAAACAACGTGTTTGTGAAAATGAGCCAAGGCAGCCGTCGCATAAAGAGAAAGAGTTGACTGGGGAAAAAAAAGCTGGTGGTGAGAGCTCGCCGCCCAGGAATCAAGAGGAAGAGAACCTCGGACGCCACCGCATTAGCACCAACTGAATTGGAATCAAAAAATGAAGTTCCTTCCCTGGATGAAGTTGTGTCGT
The DNA here is from genome assembly GCF_963853765.1 of Magallana gigas. NCBI lineage: Eukaryota > Metazoa > Mollusca > Bivalvia > Ostreida > Ostreidae > Magallana > Magallana gigas. Next base: position 28,417,527 of record NC_088854.1, read on the forward strand.
CCTTGTCATCCCAAATCTTACCTGTGCTGGAACAAAAAATTGAGACGATTATCTCCAGGGGGTCCGAGGCAAAAGAAACAGAAAACAATGAAGGTACAAGTAACTGCTCTTACATCAATCAAGACTTGAATGTTGAATCCGATGTTTTTACATGTAATTCATTATCAATTACAAGTGCTAATGATGAATTAGGTGTTCACGTACCACAAGCAACGAAACAAAAATAAATGAATGGCGAATTTGTTGAGCTACATTGTTTATTGTACAGATATACAGATAATGAATACCAAAATGAAAACAAAATCACTTTTACAAACGGGCAATTTACTGTAAAGCCGTTAGGTCATTCAAAAATCAACGACATTCAAACTTCGCTGGCCCCTTTTTTTTTATTTTTTCAAGTGTGTATTTATGTTCTCATTCAGATCAAGCACAGCAGTTGTTGAAATACATGTCAATTATTAAACCTGCTGCTAGTCGTTGTTATGGATTTGGGTGGAGAGAATATGATACTAGGCAGTTCCTGATGAAAAAAGCAAAAAATACAACGATTACTTGGAATCATATTGACCAAGAATTGTGGTTACTTTTTGTAAACGGCAATCATAAACAAACATGGTCCAACCAAAATCAGAACACTTTTTCTAAGTCACAGAAAATGTGTTTTGATTTTAACAACACAGGGTATTGTGGTCGTCAACACTGTCAATATTCGCACAGTTATTTAAGTGTTTGCTGGTGCTAATGCTAAAACTTGCGGCTTATTAATGAATTCTTTTCAAAATACATGTAATTATTTTGGTATCCCTCTTGCAGATGACAAAACAATGGTTTCCTGTACAAAAATACTGTTTTAAGGCATTATAATTGACACTGAAAAATGGTAATAAAAATACCAGATGATAAAACATCAGTCCTCAAAGAAACACTTGTCACGTTGTTATGTAAAGAAAAAGTGACCTTGCGCGAATTACAGTCGTTAGTTGGGTCACTAAATTTTTGCGCTAAGGCAATACCAGCAGCGAGGGCATTTAGTCGTCGATTTTGCGATTCTATGTGCTCAGTCACAAAACCTTTACATCACATTAGGTTAACAGCAGGTATGAAAAGTGACATAAGAGTTTGGTTGAATTTCATAGAACAGTTCAATGGAACATTAAATTTTATGGAATTAAACTGGTCTTCGAATGAGGATCTACATTTATATACAGATAGTGCGGGTAATAAAAATCTAGGTTGTGATGTTTATTTACAAGGCCACTGGGCTTACTTTGGTTGGCCAGAAAAGTGGCAGAGTTCTTCTTTAATGACTGATATTACTTTCTTAGAGCTAGTGCCTATAGTTTTAGCTATGTGCCTTTTTAAAACACAATTTTGTGATAGGAAAATTACTTTTTCATACTGACAACAAGGCGCTAGTTGAAATTCTTAATAAAAAGTCATCAAAATCAAAACAAGTGATGCAATTGGTTCGCCCTTTAATTTTAGTGGCAATGCTAAACAATATTCATTTCAAAGCATTTCACATTGAAGGTTATAAGAATTCAATAGCAGATTCTATTTCTCGAAAACAGTGGGAAAAGTTTTGGACACTTGTTCCGGAAGCAGACGTAAACCCGTTGACAATTCCAGAAGATTGTATCCGAGATGAAATTGAGCACTTAACACTCAGTTCCATAGCCCCTAATACAAAGATGGTGTATTCAAACGGTTTGAATGCGTTTAACAATTTTAGAAATCAATATAATTTAGAGTCAATTTGGCATCCCCCTATTGACCAATTATGTACATTTGTTGTTCATTTGTCTCTTAGAAATACATCCCACAGTACAGTTTCTTGTTATTTATCTGCTGTGGGCTTTCAGTGTAAATTAATGGATGTAATGGACACAACACAAATTTTTTTATTGAGAAAAATGCTGGAAGGTATCAAAAGAACTAAGGGGAAAAAAGACTGTCGGCTTCCGATTACAAAAGATTTGTTATGTAAAATTATTACTACAACGTCGGCAATTTGCAATACCGATTTTGAAGCCAGTTTGTTTTCGGCGTCATTTCCTTTAGCTTATTATGCCTTTTTAGAGTTGATGAATTTACTTATAGCAACGATAATCAATCGCATCACATCATTTCTTTACATGATATTAAGCTTACCAAGTTTTGTAAATCAAAGGAAATGGCTATTGAGTTAACTATACCAAGCTCTAAAGCTGATCAACTGGGCAAGGGTTGCAAACTGTTTATTGCACAGACCAAGGATTCTGTCTGTCCTGTTAATCTTATTACAAAATACATGGCAGTTCGTCCAAAAGGAAACGGTCAATCTTTTATACATTTTGATACCAGTCCCCTCACGCTTTATCAATTTGTTTCAGTATTAAACAAAATTTTGAAATTAATTGGTTTGCCTAAATCCACTTATAAGTCTCATTCTTTTAGAATTGGGGCAGCTTCAGACAGTTTGAATATGGGAATTTCAGAATTAGAAATTAAAAGGAAGGGTAGGTGGAATTTGGAATTTTATAAGCGTTACATTAGAAATTGAATTTTTAATTTATCTTTTATTTTAGATCAAGAAAACCTGGTGTGGGTAATCGGCTCTTCCATCATAAAGTGGGCTTTTTTCCGAGCCAGGAGATCTTTGTTTAGAGCTGACCTGAGCATTAAACGTTTTAATGGGAGAATATTTTGGCAGGGGAAGGGAGGTATGTCATGGAAGGATTTGTTTCCAAAGGTCAAACTTCTCAAAAATACGAACAAACTCCAAACATTTTAATAATACATTGTGGGGGAAATGACATCCGGAAAATCAAAATTAAAAATATTAGAGAAACTATGAAAATAACATACTACAAGCTAAAGAGTCTGTTACCAAACACTAGGTTTTGTTGGTCAAGCATTCTGCCAAGAACAAATTGGAGATATAGTAAAAACACTAAAGCTTTGAATTTTGCCGTAAAAAGAATAAACAGTTACATGTGTAACCTATTCAAGGTCAATGGGGATAGTTTCATCCAACATCCACAAATTTCATGGAATTTGAAAAATCTCTCTATGAAGGATGGTGTACATCCGTCTCAGCGTGGGAATGATTTATTTTTGCACAATGTCCAAGAACATTTGGATAATTTATTGAATAAAAATAATGTTTGGCGAGAGTGGGCCACGCCCATGGCCTGAAGCAACGCTCCCCCAATTTTTTTGGCGGTGGTTGTCCATAAAAGAATTTATGTCCAACCATGTGGCGTATATTGCGTTGCTTCATACTATTAAAACAAGATTTTGCTGAGTATCTGTTCACCCAGTACCAGCAAATCTAAGAATACAAGGCCATGTATAATGTAATGTAATGTATTGTAATGTACTGTCATTATAATGATAATGAAAGATTCGCCTTTGGGCAAATCTTAAAGACGTAATGTTTAATGGAGGTCTAATATTTGAATTAGTCTTCACGAACAATTTAATGTAATGGTATGGACAATTAATGTAATGTAATGTTTTATAATGATAATGAATGTTCAATGATTTACATTCATTTAACTATTTCATTGAAATATAATGTAATGTCATTTATAACTATATTGTATTGGGGCCATCCTTCTGTGTAAGGTGGTCCAAATTTAGGCCGTGGCCTCTCTCGCCAACAATAAACTAATATATAACTTTATTTACTTTCGTTGTCTTTAATAATTATATATATATATATGCATACTTTCCAATAGGCATATATTGTTTTTGCACTGTAGAGAAAAATATGGACAGTTCGTGAAGAATTTATATTTCTATATTTGATTTCTATAGAAAAAGGTCGATTTTCAACTCCAGCCCTCTCTAATATTTATAATTAACATCATTCATTTCTGCGTAACAGATGGGTTCATTTTATCAGAGAAACCACTATACCACCATCCATTCGTTAGCTCACAAAAGGAGTAATTGTCCCAAAAATAAGAATCCAAATGTCTTTCACTCGAAATGTTTGCCGATTAAGCAAAACTATGCACATCACATTATACATTGTAATCAAACGCATTCTTCGCATTCATTTTAATTTTTTTAAGATAACTTTTGATGTTTTCTGTTTGGTAATTTAAATATTATCAAATGTTTTTGCTGTAAGAAAATTCGTTATTAATTAACGTCGTATATGTAAACTCCCGCACTGCTTACTCATCTTCAACTATGCGGAAGTACTGCATACCTGCTATGAGGGGAAGATAATTCTTTCAGTAACGATAACTCTAGTTTATGGGAAGACCGAATAATAGACCGTGTGGAACGTGTTCTACGCCCATCCAAATTCATTTAAACAGAAAACGAACACCTAAGAATTCAAAGCGAAATAAGAAATTAAAAAACCAAAAAATATTTAAGGTACATTGCATAACAAATCACAATAGTTACAAGAAACACCTATTAACATTTTTGATGATTCAATTTATTTAACAACAATGAGGCAAGTTCCTTTTACGGACATTATTCATATAATTACGGAAATATTTCAAAACCATTAGAGACAACAAGAAAAAAAACCTTTTCATTACTACTGGTATTATGAATTAAACATGACGTATATATATATATATATATATATATATATATATATATATATATATATATATATATATGATGTATTCACCCGAATTTTTTTTTACACAATAATGTATCTTAAAAAACAAAAGAAAAGCAGTGACAGTCAATGTGACAGCAAACCTGGTTTTCTTTTGTGTGAATAGTATCCATTACAAAATTGTAAACCCTGATTTGAAAAACACTACCTTTCCAACGAAATGAGTTCGCTACATATGCAATATTTTACTAAAAATGAGTAAGTTCAACAGCTGGTATTTTTGCATAAATTAATAGAAATCGAAATTCAAGTAATATGCGCATCTCTGATGCACATACAATTGATCTGCAAACAAAAATTCCTATTTTGTAAACTGTAGGAGAAGTTATCTATACATTATGAATACCATACGCGTATCATATGTACAATATTATGCCAAAAAATTACAAGTTCAACAGCTGGGGTTTTTAAAAATCAAAATCCAAGTAATATGCGGATCTCTGCTATATGTACAGTTGATCAAAACAAAGACTTACAAAATGTACCATCTTGAAAACTGTAAGAGGAGTTACACTTTATCGGTACAATAGGGGTACTCTTTCGACATCCGCCCGCCAACCATTTTCACAATTATAATTACCAGATTTTTTTTCTTTGAAAAACCAGGTTAAAAAAAAGAGTTGTCACTGAATGAAATGAATTCTTATCGACCGCTTTTGAAACCGAACTTGACAAGACCAAGCTTTCCAACAAATCGAATTTGGGAAGACATCCTCACAACCTCAGGGGTCTGGAGTTCAATCGTGGCCGTTGGATCCCAGTCAAACTTGATTGAAATTCTGCGGGTTGACTGCAGCGACCTCTTTCAGGGATTATTACAAATCGTAAATTAATCAAATTAGGCCTTACAAATACTCTTTTGGTGTTATAGTCAAGATGATGGATTTAGAAGTTGTAAACAGAGTTTGTTGTAAATTCGGCGTTAAATTAAAATCACTGAGCGGTCAACAATTTTCAGCGATTAGTGCGCTGTAGAGAAAAAAACACATTTGTAGGAACAAAGATGGTAAGTTCATGGAAAATCCCTGGTGTATGAAGGCTCGCCAATTGTTCTAGGAGAGTGTGATTGCTCTGTATATTTTAAAGGGGGTTAATACATTAACAAGAAGGGGAATTTCGAGAATGGTTTGCACATATGTAAGAGACGCAATCTTTATACATTGGAGTCCTCTTTCTGGCGCTTACGGCTACATCTACTCCACACACAGGCGCCAAAGTATGAAGTATGGTTTTCGTAATCCATCTTGTGTAAATCTAGACAATCCCAACAGATCAAACATACAATTAAATGTACTAAAAGTTAAGCAAAATGCTGATTTAGAACTTAACTAATATTGAAGTGTATTGATTTGTTGATGAGATAGGAAGGAAAGTGTGAGCGAAATTTAAATTACGGTATAAAAACATAATTTGCAAACCATTATCAATATTTATACAAGATGTAGTCTCGGAACATAAACCCCAACAAAAACGTTCTTTAAAAAATTTTGTTTTGAAGATAAAGCAATCTTTATAGCTTTAATGGGATAGGTTCTTCGGACCATTAAGTTAAATGCAATTTGCGTTTCATTTGCAGGATTTTTTTCGCACATAGATGATTACTTAAGCCGACTTAAACATTTAATTTTTTTTATAGCATCTTTAATGATATGCAACATTTGATTTTATTGCATTTAAATTGACTTTCTAGAATAGGAATTCTTGCTATAGGGTTTAACTGAGCCACATCCTATTCCTATAAATATAAAATGTATATAAATTAGCCTTCAATCGATCATTTAACGGTTACATTTCACCCCGTCCACTTTTTGGGCAGCATCAGTCAAATTAGCGTTTGGTATTTTGCATGGCAAATTTGAGTGGCAAATGTGTTATACCTGTGTGTTAGATGGGCTGTTAAGGTATCCCACTCCTCAATGTTCTTGTATCAAGAATTTCTTGAGAAGTATTCTATTGAAATCTGTAGACAAAACACACTTAAATAATACAAAGATAATGGGAGGTCAGTGTTCATCCCTCTGAGTTATGGTCAATTAAATTTGACCTTTTTGCACCTTAAATGCGATTTCAGCCTGATTAGGATTTGTTGTCAGAATTTTTAATTAAGCAAACTCTTTTCTTAAAATGTTGTTTTTAATTATGTACAATGGTCACACTGAATAGAGGGATTACGAAAAAAAAAATTTGCACGAAGCTGCATAAATGTTTGTATGACCTTTTTGCACTTAAAATAGACAATTTTTATAATAGTTACAATTTGATTTGAAATAAAAAAATATTTTGAATATCAAGAATTTTAGAAGATTAATCCAGTTTGCCTACATATGTATTCAGTATCATTTTGACATAATAAAACATGGGGGTCAGTGATTTCAAATTTTAGATACATGGCTTCAAAGGTAAAATTATTGAAAAATTTGGCTTAAAAAAATTCAGACATTTTCTATATATTTGCATGATTTTATGCTAAACGTCTATCATTCTCTCAAAATTTAGTTTAGTACAAGTCATAGAGAGCCTATAGAACATGTCACAAACCTATCAAATGTTAAAAATGAGAATAATGAATAAAGTATAATAAAAAGAAAAGTATATTGAAAATTCATAAAATTGCTTGTTTCTGTCATTTTCGACTAAAAAACCTTCCGCACGAGAAAATAGTTCCCCCCAAAACTTGTTCGTTTCTTGAATTCAAATGGATTTTCTTTTCGAATGTTGTGTAATTATGAAATGACGATCTTTTTGTGAGGTTTAAATTAATAAAATCATATTCATTTAAAATATAATGAACATCTGCGCAATGAAATCAAAACATGAGGAGTGATATACCTTAAGAAACTTCAGTTGTTATTCAAATCTTATTTGACTAGAAAGTGAATTACTCGCACACTAGTATTAGATTTCATTGTTTAACGAATCGGGTCATTAAATGGGTGTTAGGGTGAGTAACCTTTGAAGACCTGAAATTACCTATTACCGGGTGATATGAAGAACATTAACCTTATTACCTTAACATGAGTTTTCTCTGTATCATAGCTGCAGATGCAGTAGGGTACAAAGGGTACAAGAGCATTCTGCATTCTGATATGCTGGGATAGGGGTCTGTATTATGTTTTTGCTGTCAACGGTTTACATGGAGTTAACTCTTTAGTTTAAAAATCTCGACATTTTTTAAAATCTTTTTATTATTCCTCTCGAAGAGATAAGTCGCGATAGCAGGTTTAAGCCACCCCCTTTCCTTGCCATTTCACTTTAAATACCAGACTGCTTTATGATGTGAATATCTCACATTTTCCCCGACTTCTAACACTTGCTCTTCCAATTGATTGACTGCTCATTATTTTTTGTGTTGGTAGAAAGTTTAAAAATCATTTTCCATTTCTGAAGCATTTGATTTTATCAAAACTAGTTTTTACTATCAAGGGTATTACAACAAATAGTCAAGGGTTAAAATACATGTATTTTTAAATTGTTATTTCATCTACCGTTCCAATTTTTCACTTGCACCAATCGAAGCCTTTGTTGCGGTCCATTCCATATAAATAAACACAGAACTTGAACCCCCCCCCCCCCCCGAAAACAAGAGGCCCGTGGGCTACATTGCTCACCTGAGCTACAATACGCATGATTAAATAAGCTATGGAGTCATATACAAAATATCCGGACAATGTAGTATAATACCCTGGATAATATATTGTTAATAATGTAAGACTCTTTTCTGACAGGATTATTTTATAGTCATATCACATACTGAGCATTGCTGCCAGGGTTGCAAATAAACACTCGTCCACTCGCAAATGCAAGTAATTTTAACTTTGGGCGACTTTAACTTAAAAGTGTAAATTTTATCGGCACTTATCCGGAAATCGATTTGGTTTTACTCTTAATATATGCACTTTCGTTTTCATTGCTTCCGTTTTAACAAACTTTTAAAAGACTCTGATGCGTATCTTTGAGGTCATGAGTATTATTGAAGGTCAAAATACGGAATTACATACAAAACACCAAATAGAAATGAATATTTTGATGGTTATGAAAGGAAGGGAGCAAGAACATGTTTACTAAAATCTACTGAGAATCGGCCCTGGCTGGTAAATACGATTAATTGGATGACTTGCAAATAATGTTGGAAACATAGAACAAACAAGGACGACATAAAATCAAAATGCATAAATGCCTGAAAAACTATTTTTCATAAATTAGGATACATTTAACTTTGAATCCCTTGGGAGACCCAAGAATCATCTAGAACAAAAGTCTACACAATTTTACAGAATCTAAAAATTTTGAAAGAAATGCTTGCATATAAATAAAACTCTATATCATAACATTTCCTACTCCTGAAGATTATGATTTAAACGAATTTAAATTTACACTTTCTGATATAAAAAATATTGCTTTCACTGAAGTTACAGCGTTTCTGGCAAATCGGTTTTTAGAAGATTTTTCTATATATATTCCTTATGAAAAATTCATGGTCCCCGTGGGTTGAGTAGGGCCACAATATGGTGAGGGGGGGGGGGGGGGGACTTTACATTAGAATAGAGAAAAATCTTTTAAAAACCGATTGGCCCGAAAAAGGGGAACTTGTGTGGAAGCATCCCCAGGTAGGTTGATTCAGGATGATGACTGGTGTAGGGTGGGGCCACAATAGGAAGATCGAATTTTATATTAGAATATAGAGGGGAAATTTTTTTAAAAAAATCTTCTTCTCAAAAACCAATAAACTAGAAAAGCTGAAACTTGTGTAAAAGTATCCTCAGGTAGAGTTGATTTAATTTTGTTCAAATCATGATCTTCGTAGGTTGGGTAGGGCCACGATAGGGGTCGAATTTTAACCAATTTCCGTTAAAAAAGAGGGAATCATATTTACTGGATGTAGATATACATGTAAAATTAAAATACTGAAAGATAGTAACCTACCTTGTATTGATGTTTCGATTCATTATTGACAACCATAAAAGAGACTTCAACTTATAATTATATGTAATTTAAAGCCATTTACAATTCATGCAAACAAAATTAGATGGCAAAGAACGTGTGTTTATTAGACATTTAAGTCCACAAGAGACGAGTGTCTATCTTATAAAAGGTTTTGATCAATATTGAGGCACCTGAAATTCTAAACTTTGAACCTAAAATACCCAAACAATTTATTTGTTGTTTGAAAATTGCATAATAATTCCGACGACAATGGTTTATAATAGCCAACAAATAAAACTAAATTTGATAATAAAAATTAAATTGATGTATCAAGAATGTGTTCAGAAATGAATTAGCTAAACTTCACTTGAGAAATACAAATATGTTAAAGTCAATTGAATTCTGAGTAGGTAAAATAATTCATGTTCTTTATATATCTAAAAGATAGAGAAATCATATTCCTTTGAAGAACTGTTAAAAATGAAATGACTATCATTTTATTTGAACAATTAAATTTTTGCAATCTCCCCTACGCTCTTGTGAAATGCTTCAAAATGGGATTGATTTTTAACGGAATTTTAAAAAAAAAAATGTTCTCAGTACTTAAGAGACACTTAGTAGTGAAATACATTTAAACACAAGTTTGATTATTTAGACACTTTCTGTAATATGTATTTAATATGCTTTAAGCTGCTTTTATGAAGTTGAAATATGTCGCCTACTTAAACCTATAAGTTCATGTCAACCATCGGCCGTGATTAAATAAAAAAAAACCTTTAGTTGTGCATAAAAATTATATAACAAAAGAAAATGATCTTTTATTTCCTGCGTGTATCTTTACAATTGACTAAGAATTAGAAATACCAACAAAAAAAAGACACCGTAAACATTTTAACAAAAGATGACAATTTGAAAAATTGCAGTTTAAACAGCAGATACATATACTTGATTTAAAGTCACTCCAACTCCTTCACTTACGATTAAAGGGGCATGGTCACGATTTCGGTCAAATTCTTCTTTTCTGATTTTATTATTCACAATGCTTTAAAAATGCATTTCTTTCTGATCAAATGAATTTTGAGAGTCAGTCGTAGAGTTATAAGCAAGAAACAGGGCTCACAATTCTTTGTTATTGTAAACAAGGCTCGTGCCCTGTTTTTGTTTACATAAGATAAATATGCCAATAAAAATCTTTTTCAAGCTGATCTGTCTATCTCCTTATTCATTTCAAGAATAAATAAACAGTTCCTAACGCTTAACACATTCATTTTATGTCTAAAAACTGAAATGTTCACTTCAACATTCAAATTGTAAACAAAAGCTTTGTTTACATAACAAAGAATGGAAAGCTCTGTAACACGCTTATAACTCAAAGAATGACATTTAAGCTTTGGTTGCGTACTAAAAATGCCTTACTAAAGAATTGTAAAAATTAAAATCGAAAAAATTAATTTTGACCAAAATCGTGACCATGCCCCTTTAAAGGAAAGGGGATAATATCCTTTTTTCGACATTTAAAAACAAGATGTCCACATGCCTTAACGGTCATCTATCATAGCCCGTAATTGGACTTGTCTGGGAGTGTCATGTTTGCTTTTTAAGCTTTCTTTTTTTTTGGAGTCTTGGCCTTTATCCGAGACTCATCTTACTAGCTCACCCGCTTTATGCTTTGATGTTTGCAAACATAAATTGAGAGGGGGAGATAGAGAGAGAGTCGATGGAATCTCGAATTGTCTATATCCTCTCTCTCCAGGGGCCGAAGATTGTAAAATTCTAATTTAAAAAAACCCAGCAAATCTTTAATGGTTAATTGTCAGTGAGTAAAATGAAAGTCTGTTTTTTTTTGTTATGGTTTGCTGAATTGATTTGAAACTAGCTGTGATGCTATGTAATGAAAAGTTAGAAAAAGTGCGAGTTTTATTAAGATTCATCAAACAATAAAGAAATTAATTTCAAGAGGCCCATGGGCCACAACGCTCACCCCAGCAACAATAGGCATGAAATTAGCTTAATGGAGTCATATAGAAAATATCTGGACAATGTGGCACATGGATTTATAAACAAAAGTCCATTTTTCCCCTGGATATTCTTATGTTCATAATCAAATCTTTTTTCTTACAGAATGATTTCATAGTCATATCGCATGTTGAGCATTGCAGTTCTATAAAAGTTCTATAAAAGATCCGAAACAATTGTTTATATATGGGTTATTAAACCTACATCAAACCCCTTGTGGGGCATAATCATCGTCCAGGGGCCAGAATCTAAACAGTTTTAAAGAATCAGCAATACGTCAAACTGCTTATATGTACGTAAACCCACCTATGATAACATCAGTTTTTGGAAAAAATTAAAATGTTCTCCTTTGTACAATTTGATCTGGCCTCACCCTACTCCTCATGATTTTGATTTTAACAAATTTTAATCTAAACTATCTGAAATTGCTTTCACTAAAGTAACAGCTATTTTTTTTAGTTTTAATAATTTTTCTCTATATATTTCTATGTAAACCCTCCCCCTGTTTTGACTCCATTTTTACCCCCTGGGATCATGATTTTAACAAACTTGAATTTACCCTACTAAAGGATGCTTCCACACAAGTATCAGCTTTCCTGGCTGATTGGTTTCTGAAAGATTTTTATAGATTTACTCTATACATTCCTACGTACAAATTTGACCCCGACATCGGGCCCTGTCCTGTCCCCGAGGGTCATGATTTCCACAACTTTGAATCTTCACTACCTGAGGGTGCTTTCACATAAGTGTCAGCTTTCCTGGCTGATTGATTACTGAGAACGATTTTTAAAGTTTTACTATATATGTATTCCTTTATTAAAATGTCTACCCCCTTATTGTGGTTCCACGCTACCCCCAGCTTGGGGTCACGATTTTCACAACTTATATCTACAATACTTGAGAATGCTTCTACATAAGTTTCAGACTTCCTTGCTGATTGGCTTCTGAGAGGAAGATTTTTAAAGATTTACTTTTTATATGTAAAAAAAAAAAAAATGACCCCACATTGTTGCCCCTCACTACCCTCGGGGGGGGGGGGGGGGCATGATTTTCACCATGTTACATCTTCTCTACCTGAGAATTCTTCCACATAAGTATTAGCTTTCCTGGCCAAATGGTTCTTGAGAAGAAGAGTTTTGAACATTTCACGAAAAATATTCTCCCTTGTATAATGGTGCTTGGTGCTAAGTTTGGTTGAAATTGCCCTAGTGAAGAAGATGTAGAAAATGTGAAAAGTTTACAGACTGACATACGAACGACAGATAGAATGTGATCAGAAAACCTCACTTGAGCTTTCAGCTCATGTGAGCTTAAACGACTTTTAAGATTAATACTTATTGGCCTCGTTATTAAACAATCTTATAAACTAACATAATTAGTACAGTGCACAACTTCATTAACGCAAAGATGTTGAAAGTGTCGTAAATTTTGCGGCCAAATAATGCCAATATCGTATCTTTTTCTTTCTCGAGAACTATTTAGCACTTATAACAGCATTTGTTTTTAAATTTAGGGTACACAGTAGGGTACAAGTTTTGCAAAAGCAATACCCTCAGAGTGCTTGTTATTGAAGAAAAGTTATAAAAAAAATGCTTCAAGTAAATGTTATTTTAATATTTATGTGCATTCTATGTGTATTTAAACTGTTTACTAGACATCAAGTCGCCAGTAGAAAAAACAAATATCAATAAGAAAAGTAAAAATACATCTACAAGTTTATGTATGTTTTGCCCTTTACTGTCTATATGTTGCAATACAGCCAGGTGAAGTACTAATTGGAGCAAATTTTTTATTTTACAAATTAAGCAACGTATTGGGTTAAACCTGTGGTTTTATTAACCAACATAAACAAAATCATTTTAAATACAGTTCATGATCAGATTAATAATAGAATACGATGGAAAAGCAACATCTTAACATCGTTTAGATGGTTACAATTTCAAAAGGACCCGCTTTAGAGCATAAAGATGAAAATCATTTAAGGGATCGAACCTAACCTCCGACTAAAAAACTAAGGTTAAGCTCATTGTACACCCATTATCCACCAAATACTCTGTGGGTGAAGCATAAGGCAGATAGGAAGAGGATGAAAAAAGTAGATTCCAAAAAAAATTTACACAGAAGTTTATAATTCAAGGTCACTGCACAATCTTTATCTTCAAGCACCTCTGTGGTAAAGTCTGAGCAAGATTAAACCGAGGGGAGAACAATTACGATCCGTTTTCTTTTTCCCAAAGATATTACAACCTTTGCCGATAGTTTTGGTTCATTATACCCCCGCTCTGAAGGAGAGGGGGTATACTGTTTTACCCTTTTGTGTCTGTCTGTCCGTCCGTAACAAAAATTTCTGTCGCATTTATCTCAGCAACTATTTATCGCAGATGCTTGAAATTTTTACACAGTGTTTGTTAAGGCATGCCATATCGTGGGATATATTTTTGTACCAATCGGACGTCAACGTCCTGTTAAATGACGACTTTGCTAATTTTTTAACCAAAATTTTCAAACAAACTTTCGTAAAAGATTTCTCAGCAACTATTTATTGCAGATGCTTGAAATTTGAACACAATATTTGTATAGGCATGCCATATCGTGGGATATATTTTTGTACCAATCAAACGTCAACTTCCTGTTAAATGACGACTTTGTTTATTTTTAGCAAAAGTTTTCAAACAATTTTTTGTCAAAGAATTCTCAGCAACTGTTTATTGTAGATGCTTGAAATTTTTACACAGTATTTGTATAGGCATTCTATACCGTGGGATGTATTTTTGTACCAATCGGACGTCATTTTCCTGTTAAATGACGACTTTGTTGATTTTTACCCAAAATTTTCAAACACCGTTAAAGATTTCTCAGCAACTATTTATCGCAGATGCTTGAAATTTTAAAACAGTATTTGCTTTGGCATGCCATATTGTGGGATATATTTATGTATCAATCGAACGTCAACTTCCTATTAATTAATGACTGTTTATTTTTAGCCAACATTTTCAAACAAATTTTCGTCAAAGATTTCTCAGCAGCTATTTATCGAAGATGCTTGAAATTTTAACACACTATTTGTTTAGGCATGCTATATTGAAGGATATATTTCTTTACCAATCGGATGCCAGCTTTCTGTTAAATGTCGACTTTGCTTATTTTGCATATTCACATCAGAGCGGGGGTATCACTAGTGAGCATTGGCTCACAGATATCTTGTTTTCACTGCATTTACTTTACCTACAAGGCAGTTTTTGAAAGACTGAAAGGCAAAATTTCGCTAATTGTAGAGTATGTATTTGCACAACTGTATTTTACGCCTTAGATTAAACTGCTTAAAACTGCTTAAATATCACTACACACTTTACACATGTAATTTTTGAGCTAGGTACGCGTCAGATAGGACAGAAGAGCGATAATAATCGATACAATATTGAAGTCTCTGTACAACCCTTTTCCAAAGGTACATGTACTCTATGGGTGAAATATGAGCCCGATTAGGCTAAGGTGAGAGAATATTTGGTGCGGACAATTTTTTTAATGTACGTAGCTCTGCTTTAACCAATAATGTTTATACACCCTTCAATCCAATGGCACTTTGTTGATGAGGTCTGAACCGGATTATTCATGAAGAGAAAAAAAATAAGCTTCGGACACATGGACAGACTTACCACTAAATGGCGAAGGGCGGGGCAAAATAAACACAGAATTAAATGCAAAACACCATTAAGAAAGAATCAAATACAAATGTAAAGCAGTTATGGAATTTAGTTCACCATAATTTATTTGGCTGATGCAACAGTTGGGACAATAGGAGCTAACCTAATTATTTAATATTTCAATATCATGCACTTAAAAAACAAAAGAGTACACCCCGATAGAAACACAGCACATACTTTAAAAAAAGAGACCTTGTTGTGAATTACAAATGCATATTGTCGTTGAACTTACACAAATGATTGCATACAATTAAAGAAATATTTGCAGAATATGTTGTAATGGAAAGCATGAAAGCCTTTGTTAATTTTATACTTTATGAGTGACAGGTAAATGTATAGTGTAAGGAAATGAAATGAAAACAACGTAATTACTTTTGACTGAGTCTATGCATAACAATAGCTTTACAAAACATTTTTCATGGTTCTACGAGTGATTTAATTATTTCAGCCCGTCCCCATTTCATTGAACAGAAAT
Source organism: Magallana gigas (assembly GCF_963853765.1). Lineage (NCBI taxonomy): Eukaryota > Metazoa > Mollusca > Bivalvia > Ostreida > Ostreidae > Magallana > Magallana gigas. The sequence goes on from NC_088854.1 coordinate 28,433,278, forward strand.
ATTTTGTATTTCACCAATACAATTCGCAACAATTCAGAACATGGTGTATACCATACAATGGAACCTTTTATTTGTTGTTTGTAGATCCCCAGTGACGCAAAAATTTAAGAGCGCGAGTAAGGATCTACACAAAACATATTAAAGATCCCTATGTACGGAATACCCTGTGTTCTGAACATTTTAAAAGGATCATTCATAATCATTTCTTTGAGTGTGTAAATTGTTCGTTGATGAACCAAAAGCAATGAAAACATTTTCGAAATTTCTGCATGATCACACATTCAAAGATGGTTTACAGTTTGAAGAAAATACACCTTAATATATTGCACGCTGTTTCTTATCAAAGATAAACTATTTTTAAAGTTCCTGCCTATTGAAGTAGGTGTAAATATTATTACTCATAATAATAAAAACGTAAATCCTTGTTTAAAGATATTTTCGCAATAATCTGAATAGATTTACCTTGATGTGATGTTAGAATAACATTTTCAGCAATGCCAAAATGCACATCAATTTGCATTCACAATCTTAATTTGGTTTTCGTTTTTCACTTACATAAATCAAAAATTTGTCTTGTAAACGATGACCATGGATGTCTTGATTTAAAGTTTACTTTGAATTATTAGATTGACATCGTATACGATTAAATACCTCTCCAATTCTTATTTAACTGGACTTTTTCTGACCAATATTCCCAATACAAATTTTCCCAATATATAACCACATTTTTTGATTAACTTTTCAATCTAAAACAGATACAAGTTTCAAAAAAAACCTTTAAATTGGGTTTAATGTAAGTAAAATTCGTGCAATAATTTATTTAATCAGTTGAGAAGCGTAATTTCGCATGTTAAAATAATAGCAAAGTCAGCCACTACTTGCAATACGTAAAGTTTGTTTCAATGACATAAAATAGCTTTAATTACGGGCCACTAGAAGGCGGTCCGTTATTTGATATACATTTTGATATTGTAACTGCGTTTCTGCGGGATAGTAGTAAGAACCAAACTAAAGAACTCTCTACCTAATGTTGGCTTTAAAACTTGTTCTGACACCAGATTGCAAACACAGCTCTGATGAAGACGAATTTTCTAGCCCCATTACTGGCCGTACTTACAAAATTTTCACAAATACTTCTTGTCGTACTGACAATTGTGTAGACCTCATTAATTGTAAATTCTGTCAGAAACAATACGTAGGGGAAACAGGAGACCTCCGCAGGCGCATCAATAATCATCGTTCCACCTTCAAAACTAAGAAAATTAAAGAACCCGTCGGGGAACATTTTAACTTAGATGGATACAAATGGGAGGACATGATGGTTTTGGTTGTTGATCACAACCCAGACTCGACAGATGCGGAGAGAAGAAATAAAGAAAATTTTTGGATCCATAGACTGAAATCATTCCGCCCTGACGGCATGAACAAATTAAGTGACTTCACCAAAATGAACATCAACTACGTACTGATTTTTTTTCGTAGCAATATCGCCATCATCCTTTTGGGACTATGTACAAACTATCATTCATGTTAATTATTCAACTTATTAACTCGTTCCTTAATTGGTTTAATCTGTACGGGTTCTTTTTGTTTTCGTTTTTGTTATTTTGAATTGTTTTTATCCATTTTATTTTCTTTATTTAACTCTCATAAGTTTTTTCACTCTTATGTATATTTATGTGGTCTTTTACAGAGCCTGTCTTCCCTACAAACCTTCATTACGAATTATCTAACTAGTACAACTTAATTAACAGCAACCCCCAATTAGCAAATTAATTCGTTCGCGTTATCTTTCAGCACTTCTACACCGACCGTCCGGATTTTTCTTTCTCGGGCTTGAAATCTTTAATACGAAGATGTACAAATGTAGTTGCCACGTTTCGATCCGGTGTTTATATATTATTTAGTTTTTATATATTATTTAGTTTTAGATAGGGTGGGGCCACAATTAGGGGATAAATCTTTATACAGAAATATATAGAGAAAATATTTTTAAAAAATTCTTTTAAAAACTATTAGGCCAAGAAAGCTCAAATTTGAGTGGAGGCATCCTCTGATAGTGTAGATTCAAGTTTGTTCAAGTCATGGTCCCCGGGGGTAGGGTGGGGCCACAATTGGGGGATCAAGTTTTACATAGGAATATAAAGAGAAAATCTTTAAAAATCTTCTTCTCAAAAACTATTTGGCTAAGAAAGCTCAAATTTGAGTGGAAGCATCCTCAGATAGTGTAGATTCAAGTTTGTTCAAATCATGGTCCCCGGGAATTTTCGGGGCCATAATAGGAGATGAATTTTTATATATAGAGAAAATCTTTAAAAATCTTCTTCTCAAAACTATTAGGCCAGGAAAGCTCAAATTTGAGTGGAAGCATCCCCAGATCGTATAGATTCAAGTTTGTTTTAATAATAATCCAGGGGTAGGGTGAGGCCACAATGGGGGATGAATTTTTACATAGGAATATATAGAAAAAATCTTTAAAAATCTTCTTTTTTAAGACTATTTGGCCAGAAAAGCTTAAACTTGTGTAGAGGCATCCTCGGGTAGTGTAAATTCAAGTTTGCAAAATCACAGTCCCTAGTGGTATGGCTTGGTATTTACCAATAAAAAAGAGGTGGATAAAAATTGGCAGATTTTCAATTTTTTTTAGCAAGATCTGTCAAGATATTTTGATACTGTAATGCTAATTTGATCAGAATTAAGTCAATTGTTGCTCAGGTGAACGATGTGGCCCATGGGCCTCTTGTAAGTCTACTGCTAGTTTTGTAGATGTTTTCTTTCATATGTAGTTTTTATTTTGTTGTCCCGAAAAAGGGACGGGTTGTCCCGAAAATTTGACAATATTTTACTTCATTGCTCATGTCGTTGGTTATTTTTAGTGCTTAATGTTTATATATATATATATATATATATATATATATATATATATATATATATATATATATATATATATATATATATATATATATATATATATACTGGTATGTACAATGCATGTAATATAATACCTCTGCAAAATATTATTTTAAGTTAATGTTTGTTTCTTATTATACTCCCAAAAGAAGTGGTGAATATGATGTTAACACGCTTCAACTAAATGATGAAAGCCTAAATCTGGAAGAAGATGGGAGACCCATCGAGATTGTCCCAGACTCCTCAGTCCACTTCTTTTGATCAGCTATTCTAAGGGGGGGGGGGGGGGGGTCAGGTGAGGAAATTATTTATGATGACTTTGAAAACAAGTTAAACGCAGTAGCTGAGAAAAAAACTTCCATATCACTAAAATGCATATAAACAAAAATACTGTATTAAACCATCGTGGATGGCAATAGAGACGTACGTATCAATGAAGACTTCTCCTGGAATTTCCTCACGGGTTGTTACATGTCCCAACGAAAATACTGTCACCCCACAAAATGTATTACCCGCACTAAAAGGACAATTCTTCACACTCCAACACCACGCAAATCCAAGGTGCATAATTATTTTTGTAACACCAAAGAAAACAGTGTTGGAGACGGAAACTTCCTTTACAAAGCGCCGGCCTCTACAATTGCTGTTCTCCCATATGAAAGAAAGGTACAAATGAATAATTTAGATAAACCCGTTAAACTCTGAGGTGTGCTAGTGGACCGAAGACACTTGGCTAGCAAAGGTGATGGTGTTTTAGACAACTCGGATTAAATCCTGAAGAATGAAAGTCAACGTTTTGAAGAAAAAGATGAAAGTAGATACCGTGAAAAATGAAAATGTTTGAAATTATTTTGGAAATTCTTTAATCAACCAAATAAAGTTTTTATACACGATTAATTTTTCAATCCATGCAGTTTATACAAATAAGTTTTTAATTCCTTTAAAAACTTATTTATTCTTTGTGGACGTCAAATAGTTTGTGTGAAATGTGCATCAAGTCTTACTTGTAATAATTATATACTAGTACATGTATGCTTAGGAAGCAAATCCATAAAAGTTCTCTAATGTTGAACATTGTTATATTGTACGTACGGCGAAAGTGGAAAGTATATATACTACGAAAAACGGATTTTTGCATGGTTCGATATGACTTTGACCTTTGATCTACAAACTTTTGTCTAAGGTCTCTGCACCCTTTGATCATAGATACTCTGTAAGTGAAGTAGTAGAACTAGATTGGACGAAGAGCAGAGAAATATGCTTAAGTCCAAAAATTTATTTATAACTCTGTTATGACCTTAACCTTAGTCCTAGAAATACGGTTCAAGATGACTGCACACCCTTAACCCAAAAGCACTTTATGGGTGTAGTATGAGCCAGAATTGGCCAAGGGGAGAGAAGATATGCTCCGGAAAAGCGAACGCAGACAGACGGACGGACAGACAGACTGATCATTATAGTGCGCTTGCAGAGCAGGGCCCTAGTGAATCTAGATGCATAACATATGTAATGTAATTTGTCCTGAAAATGACATTCTCCTGTTCTTGAAGAGTCCCCCTTTCCTTAAATCTAAAAAAAAAAAACAAATCTTAAAAAAAACTACCAGGAATAAAAATGTTTCTAATAGTTTTTTCTATTTCTTATGACTAAATACATTTTTCCACTTTCAAACATTTATTGATATACTTAGTGCATGTATTTACTTTTTCGTTTTAAAAAAATTGCTTGTCTCCATATACCTTAAATTAATGCAATCTTCATTAAATAAATACTTCTCGGGTAAAACTTCTTTTTTTTAAAAAAATCTCTTGGTAAATCCTTTTCAATACTGAAATGCTTCGAATTAATATCATAAATGATTAATATTCAACGGTGAGATATTAGGTCCTACAATGGATCGGATACCTTAAGACACCTAAATGCGCGTTCTATAGTTAAATGATACTCTTGTGCTTAAAACACGGTATGGAGTACATGTATTAGCCAACTTCTTAATGGATAAGCTCCGTCTCCATGAAAATGCCGATTGCCAAAAACTCTCAAGCCATTTCACCATATATCTTTATTTTTCAGCACACTGACAAAATGGCAGCTTCCAGGCCTTCCAGCAACACAATGAATAAACCTAAAGTCCTCTGTGCAAATATCTTGCAAGATCATCGAAAAAACTCTTTGTGTTGACAGATGTTTTTTGGCTTTTATTGCAATATGGGTACATGTACAGTACCGATCAGACCCAACCTAACACCAGAGTAAACCCCAACTAAACCTCGGGTTTACTTTGGTTCTACTTTTTGAAAATTTGGGTCCACTCGGGGATTACTTTGGGTTTACTCGAGAATTGCTTTTGGAGTCAACTATACGCACTGAAGTGTGAAGCAGACCCGTCTTTTATCTTACCAACCTACTGCCTGTGATTCCTGCCCCTTGTATATTCCGAATACACATGTAGTGTCTGCTTTCAGGGTATACTTCTCATCGGGGTCTACTCTCTGTGTCCACTCTGGGTTAACTTGGGGTTTACTCTGGGTCCACTCTGGTAAACCCAGAGTAAACCCAGAAAGTAAACCCAGGGTTTAGTTGGGGTTTACTTTGTGTTAGGTTGGGTCTGATCTGTACTGTACAATGCATCTACAGCACCAAATAGATTTTGAAAATTTGTTTTGATAAAACTTGTCCATTACTTCATGGCGCTCATTGGCAGAAGGGAGGACGATAAATGCTTGTTTGGGATTATAAACAAAACACGTCAATGGAGCGGGACTTAACTTTATCGTTGAGAACAATAACAAGAGACCCAACGCTCACCCTATGAACAATAGGCATGATAAAAACAGCTTAATGGAATTAAACAAACTATCTGGACAATGTAGTACAATACATGTAGATCCTTTATGATAAAAATACTCTTTCCCCAGGATATTCTTATGTTTATAATTAAGTCCCTTTTCTAACAGGATGATTTTATAGTCAGCATTTCAGTTCTCAAAAAGACCCCAAACCCCTTTTGAGGCCCAAGAATCGTCCAGGGGCTAAAATCTAAACGATTGTAAAGAACCAAAAATATGTCAAAATGCGCATAAGTAAAACCATATATTATTACATTTCTGTTTTAGTGAATAATGAAAATATTTTTCTTTGTAAAATTTGATCCCCAATTTGGCCACACATACTCCTAAAGATTTTGATTGGAACGAATTTTAATCTACATTATCTGAGGTTGCTTTCGCTAAAATTACAACTTTTCTAGGCAAGTAGTATTTCAGAAGATTTTAAAAGATAATTCCTATGTAACCTCCCCCCTCCACTACTTTGTAACCCCATCCAACCCCCGGGGATTATGGTTGAACAAAGTTAAATCTATCATACCTGAGGAAGCTTCCACATAAGTGTCAGCTTTTCTAGCCCATTGGGTTCTGAAAAGAAGATTTTTTTGAAGATTTTTGCTTTATATTTCGATCTAAAAATTCAACCCCCAAGTGTGGCCCTATCTTACCCCTTGGGATTCATGGTTTTTGCAACTGTGAGTCTACGCTACCTAAGGGTGCTTCCACACACGTTTTAGTTTTCCTTGCTGATAAGTTTCTGATAAGAAGATTTTTAGATACACTTTATATATTAAATTCCTATGTCAAAGTTCGACGCTCATTGTAGCCCTGCCCTACTCTACCCCCAGGGTAATGATTTTCACAACTTTAAATCTAAACTACGTGAGGATGCTTCCACACAAAGAAGATTGGGGTGGGGGGGGGGGGCAAGATAGCACAAATGCCCATTTGGTTTTATCGTAAAATACAATTTCAAATATATATTTCTTTCCAACCAAATATACTAGTCATATTACAAGTTTACAAAAGCACAATTTCTAACTACATTCAGTTTTTAATATATTAACAAATAAGGGAAAAAAAATAAGTGTTGGTGGTATCGAATCCACAGCCTAAAAACCCTTGTTCTATAATGTTACCTAATGTCTGGTGCTATCAACACTAAGCCATTTCAGTTACAACAAACTTCATTGTGAAATGCTAATTGCAACTTCTACCACGAATTGATGGACTTGTAGTATTTCTCTAAAACATAAAATTGTTGGGATATGACGTTTTTCAAGTATAGTAGGTCATCTCTCCACGTTTTGGTTGATTGAAATCGGTTTGATTTCCTTACACCTTGTATAGACTTTGACAAAACTAGAGGTACTGTGAGCAAGCTCACAATTGATACCCCCGCCAAGAAAATAATCATAACGCGTGTATTTTTGCTATTATAGAAAATATTGGATGAATCTATTTCACTGTCCATTTTCTATAAATAACAACTGCTCTATTTTTGAAAACTGTTAATGCTAATAGGAGTAAACAAACCAATTCCTATCCTTTAATTCCATTTTATTTCAAGTTAACTGTTAATGCATGAGGACATTTGCATCCTTCCGTTAACAACCATGACTCGAATCAAACGAAATCCACATGTCAAGTAGCATTTAATATTATATTAATAAACGTTTTGAATTATTGGTATACTGAGCCCGATTTTTTTTTCCACACATTTTTTTTTTCCACGAACAAAAAATTCATCGCGGCAAGCCATTTTCAGAGAGACGGGGATGAGAATCTAAAAATAGTTTTATGTGGCCTGAGAAAGGCAAGCTTTGTGTCAAATTTGAGCTTCTAATATTTCCATTAATACAAATATGACACAGACAGAATTTAGCACTTTTGAAACAATGACCTTGAACTTTCTCAACTGAGCTTGGGTCAAGGTCATGACACACCCTTTGGTCATAAGCAATTTTTGTGTGAAGGAAGAACATTCAATGCTTCTCATTAAGGAAGATATGGACCGGACAAGAATTTTGCACTTTTTCTGCCAAGGTCATGACACACCCTTAGGTCATAAGCAATCTTTATGTGATGTAAAAACTTCAAATGTTTCCCCATAAGAAATGTATGGACCGGACACGAATTTTGCATTTTCTCTGCCCTTGACCTTGCCCGAATGACCCTTGGTCAAGGTCACCCCCTTAGGTCAAGGTCATGACACACCCTTAGGTCATAAGCAATCTTTGTGTGCAGTAAGAATTTCCAATGTTTCTCCATAGGAAAGATATGGACCGGACACGAATTTTGCATTTTCTCTACCAGTGAACTTGACCTTGCCCGAATGACCTTGGGTCAAGGTCATGACACACCCTTAGGTCATAAGCAATCTTTATGTGAAGTAAGAACTTCCAATGTTTCTCTTTAAGAAAGATATGGACCGGACACGATTGCACAGACGGACGGACAAGTTGATTCCTATATACCCCCAAACTTTGTTTGCGGGGGGTATAAATATGGAGCTAAGACCCAACCTATGAAAAAGAAGGCATTGAAGTTCTAAACATGACACTATTTTGGAGGTTTTGACGCGCATACGCCAGTTTAAATCAACCTATTCTAAATATTCAACATATTTAAAGGTTATAAATCGGTGTAATCGTAAATATACATTGTTTCCAATAATTAAGAAAGAATGAGATTTGTTCATATTTCAATTTTATAATATCCCCATATGGGCAGTTACACGCCTTATTCACCCATCTTCTTTCAGCTTTCCTGGCTGATTAGTGTCGGACAAGATTTAATCTTTATATTCCTATTTTAAAATTCGCCAACATTGTGACTCAACCCTACCCCGTGGGTCATGATTTTCACAACTTGAATCTACAATACCAGAGGGTGCTTCCCCACAAGTTTCAGCGTTTAATAGTCTTGAGAAGAGTTTTGAAAAATTTTCATTTTTTCTTCTTCAATAATTCGTTATCATCCCCCCCCCCCTTAAAAAACAACGTGGTCCATAATTCTCACAACTTTGTTTCACTCTGCCCATTAAGGGTGCTTTATGCCAAGTTTGGTTGAAATTGGCCCAGTATTTCAGGAAACGTTTACGGACAGACGGACGACAAAATGAGAATAAAAAGCTCACCGGAACTTTTAACCGGTTATAATTACCAAAATATTCCTAATACTTAATCAGATGCTCCAACACCGGATTTTTCACTTTAAATTTCTGCTTTAGTTTTTCTAACGAGACTTGTAAACCATAAACGGCTTTATTTATTGCTACTTACACAATACCACAATAGAAAATTTTTATATTTTTTGTCGTATAAAAGGATGTCTATAATTGTTTGGCAAATCAAGATAAGCGAGACAACTCAGCACTTTATCCAGAAATATGTCAGATGCTTTCTCACATTTTGGCATAAACAAATATAAAAGTCACAGAGTTAGTGAATATAACAAGAGGCCAATTGGCCTTAACGGTCACCTGAGTAGCATATATCCAATACACAAACTTGTCATGGAGTCTCATATATGCATCTAATTAATTAGGTTTCATACTGGAGTAGAAAAATTATAAATTTGTAATGACAACCACATTTAATTCAAAAAGAACTGTGAAACCTATAATTTTGGTGAAAAACTAAAAGATCTGGTCTACAAAATAATGAATTTAGTTTTCCTTTCAGGTGTGTGGGAGTAAAGAAGATAATTTTTTAATGTTATATGCATTAACATCTATACATCCATTTTGGCCCTGCCCTAGAGTCAAAACCCATACCCCAGGGGACATGAAAATTAAAATTTCAGTAGAGGACTTCCTGGTAAACATAATTATTAGTCGTTTTTTTTATACAGATGTGTGAGAATAGAGAAGAAGATTTTTAAACATTATATGCATTTACACTTTATTGCCATATTGCCCCCCCCCATGTCCTGAACCCCTGACCCAGGGGCCATGAATTTCACAATTTAGGTAAAGGAGATTGTGGATATCATAACCATGTATTCAGTTTTTTGCCCACATGTGTGGGAGTAGAGAAGAAGATTTTCTTAGATTTAATACATTTTTACTATTTGGCCATATTGGCCCCACCCTAGAACATGAACACCTAACAAAGGGGTCATGAATTTCACAATTTTAGTAGAGAGCCTCATGGACATCATAATCATGCATTTAGTTTTTAACAAATATATATAGGAGTAGAGAAGAAGATTTTCTAAGATTTAAAACATTTTTACTATTTGGCCATATCGGCCCCACCCTAGAGCATGAACCCCTGACCGAGGGGTCGTGAATTTCACAATTAAGGTAGAGGGCTTCATGGACATCATAACCATGCATGTAGTTTTTAACAAATATATATGGGAGTAGAGAAGAAGATTTTCTAAGATTTTATATATTTTTACTATTTGGCCATATTGGCCCCACCCTAGAGCCTGAACCCCTGACCCAGGGGTCATGAATTTCACAATTTAGGTAGAGGGCTTCATGGACATCATAATCATGCATTTAGTATTTAACAAATATATATGAGAGTAGAGAAGAAGATTTTCTAAGATTTATTACATTTTTACTATATGGCCATATTGGCCCCACCCTAGAGCATGAACACCTAACAAAGGGGTCATGAATTTCACAATTTAGGTTGAGGGCTTCATGGACATCATTATCATGCATTTAGATTTTTAACAAATATATATGATAGTAGAGAAGAAGATTTTCTAAGATTTAAAACATTTTTACTATTTGGCCATATTGGCCCCACCCTAGAGCCTGAACCCCTGACCCAGGGGTCATGAATTTCACAATTAAGGTAGAGGGCTTCATGGACATCATAACCATGCATGTAGTTTTTAACAAATATATATGGGAGTAGAGAAGAAGATTTTCTAAGATTTTAATACATTTTTACTATATGGCCATATTGGCCCCACCCTAGAGCCACAACCCCTGACCCAGGGACCATAAATTTCACAATTTTGGTAGAGGGCCTCATGGACATCATAACCATGCATTCAGTTTTTTCCTCACATGTGTGGAAGTAGAGAAGAAGATTTTTGAAAATTTGGCGTTTTTTGCATATTTGGCCCCGCCCGTGGCACCCCAGGGGTGGTAGAGCCATAAATTTCACAATTTAGATTCTTCTTACCATAGAGATGCTTCACACCAAAAATGGTAACGATTGGCCTGGTAGTTTCCAAGAAGAAGTTAAAAATGTAAAATTGTTAACGCACGACGCACGACGCACGACGACGGACGAAGACCAATTGCAATAGGTCACCTGAGTGACTCAGGTGACCTAAAAACACAGATAAAACTAGATGCTGTCATTAGACAGTAATACCCGTACCAAGTGTTTGCCCCTAAATAACACTGTTTAGTACCAGTTTAATTAAAAATAAAGCGTGGCCACATGCAACCTCCGGTAATACATTTAAAAATTATAATTTTCATAACTGAAGGATGAGATCACATGAGCAGCCTTTATGTGCAATTCGGGGTTGAACTATTTGTAGTGAATTTTCAGTTAATCAATAATCTTAACATTTCATGTCATAGAAAGTATAATGGTCTATATAATTATTAAAAACAAAATTAAAAATTAAATAATGCCCCCTCCCGGTGGCGTTTGCCGGTTTTAGATTTGCTTCTGTGTGCCTACATGTACATCATCGTGTGCACAGATTTAGAGAAGGGGTCGGAGTGAGGGGTCAAGACCCCCCCCCCCCCCTGAAAATTCATTTAATACCAAAAATACAGTTTGGACCCCAATGCTCTTACAGAGCGCTTCAATTGTTAGGTAACATTATTTGGGGGGGGGATGTTTAATTAATATTTAGTATACTTTATTGTTTATCTCAATAGGAAGTATATATGTCACAATATGCAGGTGTCCTGCACCACCTTAAAGCTGTTATTTACCTAATAAAATAGTGCAAGTGGATTTGAAGAATAGGTCATAAAAAAACATGCATGTTACAAATAACTGATCTTTGTCTGCAGTTACGTACACAACACAGGTCTGCAGGTCTCATTAGCGGGTACTAGTTTTACCCAGCTCTTCGATTAGATGGGTTCACGTGTATATGCAAACATGTATGTGTTTTCCATATGCAGAAAAGGATTATTTAAGATCAGCTAAAGGAATTCATTATTGTGTTTTAATTGGATTATCATTATGATTGAACAATATAGGTAAGCATAATACATGTAGTAGCAGTAGCACAATATAATGAGATGCCAGCATACTTAAGTTCTACTTTCACTTTCTAAATGTGATCTCCCTTTGACAGCATACTGTATCATCATCTTTTAATATTTAAATAAGCTTATCATCGTTGCCTATCCTATCGCATTTGTAAAGTTTCTGTGATTTTAATTGCAAAAGTTATTTTTTTCATTTGTCAGACTTGCACTATTGAATTGACTCCATATTGACCCTGTATAAACAATTTCGTTTTAAATTTGTGTACATGTATTACATGTAAGTAAGTGTAGACACTTATCATTTTTAAATGAGTTATAATAGGAAGGAAGGAGTAATTCTTTCTTAATGTATTATAATGCATCAAATACAATGTAGGTCATGACCTTATGGGACTGTTCTGACCCCACGAAACAGGAAAATACAAAAAATCTTCTAATGTCATTATGATGCATCAAATGGTGTAAAGTACATTAATGACCTCCAGGTGTTGTTTTTAACCACCACCCCCCCCCCCTTCCGCCTTTATGAAATAAGGAAATGATGATACACTGTATATTCTAGCTCTGTGTCATTGCGCGTAAAATTGTATATAGATTATGCCCCCTTGGAGACTCACTCGGACATTCTAGAACTAGAAATAATAAAGTATTTTATCTTATTCATATGAGTGTTTGATCCATGTAGGTAATTCCTAGCCTAATGATGACACTGCTTTGTTTAGGAGACTTTATAATTGCCCCAAATAGGTGAATACACATGCATATAACATTTTGTTTATAAATCTTAAAAACTGAATTGAGCAATTTCCAAAATGTTAATGTGCATCAGGAGAGAAAAAGCTATCAAGAAATGATTTAAAATTAATTGCTACTGTACACATGTAAGAATACATTGAGACGACTGAATCTTTAGACCAGGTTAGATTGGGGGGGGGGGGGGTGAATGTGGAGTATAAACAGTTATAATTTGAATCATTTATTGTTATTAATTTTAACTTGTCAATGAATACTAGTTATTGATCCCAAGGTAGAAATATGACCTGATCATATCTCAAAGACACCCAAATTATATTTTGATTCTAATAGATCATTCGACAATTAACAGGGGGGGGGGGGGGGGGGAAGAGAGAACTGATTATATTTGAGTTTGTTTGGGGTTGGGGTTCCAAGTCATATAGTTGACAATTTTGTAATGTAATTTAAAATAAGACTAAGCCATACTACAGTCATGAACATGAATAGTATAGAACAAAACACAAACTAATACATGAATATATACATAGGAAGTATAAAAAAACATAGATGATTGATCTATATCTGGGTTCTTAAATTGAATCAGATATCATGTACATATTATATTATTGTTTCTTTGTTCAAGGCATTTCAGATGGTATGTAGGTCATGATCCCAAGTGCTCTTCCTGAAATTATCAAATAGCATAATCACCATTGAGATCCCCACCTTAATCCATAGATATTATTCCTCCTTAGGTCATGGCGCATCAGATTATTATGGCATGGAAGTCATGACCCTACGGGGTCATCCTGACCCTCTTAGAATCAGAAATTGTTAATTATCTTTAAATTATTTATGTTTGATGATCCTATCTCTATTTAATCTTTATTACTAAGTCTCCCAAATGAAATTTGGAGACTTATTGTTTTTGTACGGTTCTTAATACATGTATTATTATTCTTCATCTTCTTTTTCTTTTTTCCCGCTCTGAACTTGTTTCTCAGAGATGGCTAAACAGAATTGTACAAAACTCTAGGATATGATAGGCCTGCATATGTAGATATGCACCCTGGTTTGATGTTTCTCATTTTAGGTTAGACAACCACTTTTCCGGGGGGGGGGGGGTCAAAAGGGTGTGGGGTCTAACATTGAACCTTGTAGGAAGAATCGTAGACTCTATTGTAAATGGTAACTTGAAAACGGACAAAGATAATAATATAGGGTGTTCATAATCATATATTGACTGTTACTGGCAATATATAGGGTTTATTAGATCTGACCCC